>NC_057797.1:428222398-428522398 GCF_018294505.1 Triticum aestivum
GGCTGAACAACCTGCCTGAAAATTCCATTGGCAGCTAGGACGACTTGGAAGGGGCCTTCCTTGACAACATCCAAGGTACATATGTTCGACCTCCGGATGCCGATGACTTAAGTCACATAATTCAACAGCCCGGAGAGTCGGCCAGGAAACTCTGGACTAGGTTCTTAACTAAAAAGAACCAGATCGTCGACTGTCCGAATGCCGAAGCCTTGGCGGCCTTCAAACACAGCATCCGGGACGAATAGCTCGCCCGACACCTCGACCAAGAGAAGCCGAAGTCCATGGCAGCCCTTACGGCACTTATGACCCGCTTTTGCGCGGGCGAAGATAGTTGGCTAGCTCATTGCAATAACATGGCAAGCGAACCTGGCACTGCGGCAGCCAAGAATAGCAATGGCAAGCCTCGACACAACAGACACAAGCGTCGAAACAATGGTGACAATACCGACGACACGACGGTCAATGCCGGATTCAGCGGCTCCAAGTCCAGCCAGCGGAAGAAGCCGTTTAAAAGGAACAATTCGGGTCCATCCAGCTTGGACCGCATACTCGATCGCCCATGCCAGCTACACGGCACTCCTGACAAACCAGCCAATCACAACAACAGAGGCTGTTGGGTTTTTAAACAGGCCGGCAAGTTAAATGCCGAGAACAAGGAGAAGAGGTCGCAAAGCGAAGACGATGACGAGGAGCCCCGGCCACCGAACACAGGGGGATAGAAGAAGTCCCCCCCCCCCAAGTTAAAATGGTAAACATGATATACGCTACCCACATCCCCAAGAGAGAACGCAAGCGCGCGCTCAGGGACGTCTACACGATGGAGCCAGTCGCCCCAAAGTTCAACCCATGGTCTTCCTGCCCGATCACTTTTGATCGCAGGGACCATCCGACCAGTATCCGTCATGACGGTTCAACCGCGCTGGTCCTTGACCCAATCGTTGATGGATTTCATCTCACGCGGGTCCTCATGGATGGTGTTAGCAGCCTGAACCTGCTCTATCAGGATACATCACGCAAAATGGGCATTATTCCATCAAGAATTAAGCCCGCAAAGACTACCTTTAAAGGAGTCATACCAGGTGTAGAGGCCCATTGTATGAGCTCAATCACACTAGAGGTTGTCTTTGGATCTCCGGACAATTTCCGAAGCGAAGAGCTGATCTTCGATATGGTCCCCTTTCGCAGCGGCTATCACACACTGCTCGGACGAACCGTATTTGCACGCTTCAACGCGGTGCCACACTATGCTTATCTTAAGCTCAAGATGCCTGGCCCACGCGGTGTCATAACAGTCAATGGGAACATGGAACGCTCCCTTCGTACCGAGGAGCACACCGCCGCATTAGCAGCAGAAGTACAGAGCGGCCTCTTCAAGCAGAGCCTTAATTCGCCGGTCGAACTCCCGGACACTGTCAAACGAGTCCAGACTACTCTGCAGCAGGACAACCCAGCTCGTCAAGAGCTCGACTAGCAACTCAGCCTCCATCCCCGTCCCAACCAAGAAGCGGCATTCGTACCGCGTGTACGTAACTACGCACTCAAAATACCATGGGCATAGATGGAGGCATAACTATCTGGCGATCCATAATACGGCTTGACCGCTCTTGGACACACATACTTTCCATCTTCCCTTTTTATTCTTTTCAGGTCCTTTTTTCCGTAGGTTTCTTCTGACGACCTGATCATCGGTCCTCTCGGCAGGACGGATACACCAAGATGGCAAGAAGCACTGGCATACAAGGGAATCCCTAGATGGTCTCTTTAACGACCACTCTACCTGCCTTCAGGACCCGCACGTAGCTGTCCCTTGGTTAGGGCATGTTAAATAGCCCGGTTTCTTATCGCACCACTTGTACGAATACGCTTTGACGTATTAATCAAACTATAACGGAAACAGTTTGCGGCCCAACTTCTGCGGCATTGGCTTGCTACCCTTTTATTTTTCCTTTTTCTTTGAGGATTTTTTCAAAGTTGTGACCGTACACTTTGGTACGCTTTAACCTGCGAGGAGCTTCATCGTGACCCATAATATGACAACAAAGTCCGAACACTTTCTACAACACAGTTCGGCACCCCGAATTTAGCATTATATGCATTGGCTCCGAATCATGTCTTTGGTCAATAGGTGGGTTGCCCGGCTCCTGTGCTTACTACCTTACGTTCCGCTATATCGGCTAGGGTAGTAAAGGGAGAACTACTGCGATTGTGTCCTGGTTCATCTGGATGAGCACCTGAGTAGAGAAAGCCGAAAACTGACTGTCATGATGCGGTGAGAGCCGGTCAGCTCTTCGGAGGGTTCAAATCTTTAGCGATTTTTTCTCGATTATGCGATGAATCAGCTTTTTACCCGATCAGGTGATTACAGTACCCTAGTTCGGACACTAGGGGCTGCGCCTAAAATTTTAATTATAGAACTCCTATGTCTAAGTGAGGGTGACAAAGCCACATAGTCTGATTGCCTGGTTCGTTGCGCTAAACACCTCCTTCAAGGACCAAACAAATTGGATCAAGAGTGTTTAGATTCCATCCCAAACACTCCCGTACTACCTACGTGGGGGCTGAAGCCGATGACTGGCAACTCTCAAAATTTCATAAACACGGCCACACAGGAGGTAAATATTAAACAAACATTATATTACATAGCCAAACTTGTTTTTATACAGGGCGAGACGATATAACATTATTCATTCAAAGATTACATCCTTCGTACACTATTCCGCCACAATGCGGGGTCCCTCAAGGACGTTGCTAAAATATCGCTCGGGCGTGCGATACTCCTTTCCTACAGGCGGTCCTTCAGTCGCGACTATGGCAACATTCATCTTTGCCCACTGCATCTTGACACGGGCGAAGGCCATCCACGCACCTTCGATACAAACCGACCGCTTGATGGTATCAAGCCGAGGGCAGGCGTCGACTAGCCGCTTCCGAGACCGTTGTAGCTCTTGGGATAACTTCGGCTGGTCACAGCCAGACTATCAAGTCCTTCATGGCCAGTTCAGCCACCCTATGCAGCTCGACCAGCTGTTTTAGTTGGTCGCTCAAGGGCACTGGATGTTCTGGCACAAGGTATTGCGACCAGAACAGCTTCTTCGTCGAGCTCCCTTCTCCGGTTCGAAAGAATTCAGCAGCGTCAGAAACGCTGCACGGCAGATCCGCAAACACCCCTAGAGAACTCCAAATATGGGTCAGTAAGAGATATCTCTTCTCCACATACTTGCTTTGCATAATAAAAGCCTTACCCGCCATGATATTTTTGGCCTCCTGGATTTCCTGGAGGGCGCCTTGAGCTTCGGTCCGGGCCTCTTGTGCGCTCTGGCGGGCCTTCTCAAGTTCAGATTCTTGGTCCGCATGTTAACGCTCCAAGGACTCGTATTTCTTCGAAGCATCCTGGAGCTCCTGCTGGACCTCCCTAACCCTTTCCTCATGGTTTTTCCCGACGGCTCGTTCCTTCGCCGCCCTCTCCTCGGCCTCAGCCAGCGCTTTCTTGAGGGTTTCAACCTCAGTCGCCGCTCCTACAAATATCACGGCACTACAATCAATATACATTGTTTGTTCTTTCCAAACATATAGCAAGTCTCCACATACCTTGCTTGTCCTCTAGCTGCCTTTTCACAAGGCAGAGCTCTTCTTTGGCCCGGTCCAGACTCTGCTTTAGTCCGGAGACCTCAACGACATGAGAGGTGGCGGCCAGTAGCGACTCCTGTGTTCATAAAACATATTTAGTTAGTTTACTGCGAAAATTACTTGATCCTCTGTCCGGCTTTTATTTTTGAACACCGGACAGTGTCTCAGGGGCTACACTGTCCATATTGGGACTTTCTCTTTTACGTCGCTTACCTCAAAACCTGTCAGCAGGCTACCGTAGGCTTAGGTTAGTCCGCTCTTGATGGACCAAACCCTCTCAATCACCGTACCCATAAGGATACGGTGTTCATCCACAATGGAAGTGCCTCGTAGCGCTTCCAACAGATTATCCGGTGCCTCTAGTTGGACAGAGGTCACCGGCGGGATAGGCACACCTCCTTCTCTCGAAGGAGGCTGCTCGCCGGGTTCCGAAACCATATCCGGCTGGAGGCTAAACAGAACACAGCCCCCATCGCTGGTCTCCATGGGGATTTGCTCCCCCCAGGTGTTCGGCGACCGAGGATTCGCCCTCTGTCGCCTCCCTGATGGCCTCCCAAACCTCCCCTTGTCTTGGGAAGGTCCTTCGGGACAGCACCTCGGCGTCGCCCTTGGCCTTGGGAGAGTGAGCGGCCGGCGGAGACTCGCTGGCCATCGCCTTCGAATCTAGCGAATCTCCTAATGAGGATCGCAGGGAGCTATCATGGGCCGGACTGCAATAGCATGATTAAACATGTTGATACCATGAAGAAGAGAGGCCGGGTACATGGACGTATGCAGGTTTCTAGTACTTATGATGCGGCCAGGGGCTTATTTCGGGGGCGTCGCTCTGGGCTGTTGTCAACGTCCCATGCGGAGTTATCCGCAAGGGGGCCCTTCCCCCTCTTGGGCGCCTTCACCTCCAGATTTGCGGAGGCCGCCCTCTTCTTCCTCCCCCCATCAAGGGAGAGTTACTTTCTTCCTCCTCCTCGTCGTTGTCTTCGGCGGCAGAGGAGTGAGTCTTGTCTTCGGACGACATTTCCGAAGCTCCCTTGCGGCGGGGGCCACTCCGGACCCCCTTGGCCTTCTTCTTGGCCTTCTTCTCCGGCGCCTGATAGGGTGCCGGGACCAGCATCTTCGCCAGGAGCGGGATGACTGGTTCCTCGAGCAGCGGAGCTGAACATTGAATCTGCCCCGCTTTCTCTGTCCATACCTGAAAAGATAAAAAATAGTAAAGTTTAGATATCGAGACATGAAAGACTTACCTCACTGGCAGGATGGACAAGATCGTGCCCACGGTCCGAGTCTATGGCCGGTGTCGTCTCATTGCCCTTAAAGAGCAACTTCCAGGCATCTTCGTGAGTGGTTCCGAAGAGCCTTTCCAAGGTTTTGTGCGTCTTCAGATCGAATTCCCATAAAGGGCAAGTTCGGGTGTGGCATGGGAGGATCCGGCGAACTAGCATCACCTGGACCACGTCGACGAGCTTAATGTTTTTATCCACCATGCTTTGGATGCGCGTGTGTAGTGCTATCAGTTCGTCCGATGAAGACCAATTTGGGCCCTTTTCTATCCAGGAGGTGAGCCACATTGGAGCTCTGGACTTGAATTTGGGAGCCGCGGCCCAGGTGGCGTCACGGGGCTCTGTGATATAGAACCACAGTTTCTGCCATTCCTTGACGGTCTCCACAAAAGTACCTTTGGGCCACGTGACATTGGACAGCTTGCTCACCATGGCACCTCCGAACTCTGCATGCTGGCCATCCACCACCTTCGGCTTCACGTTGAAGATCTTGAGCTACAGTCCGAAGTGGGGTTGGATGCAGAGGAAAGCCTCCCACACGACAATGAATGCCGAGATGTTGAGGAAAGAGTTCAGGGCTAGATCATGGAAATCTAGCCCGTAATAGAACATAAGTCCGCGGACGAAAGGGTGGAGAGGAAACCCTAACCTGCAGATGAAGTGGGGTATGAACACCACCCTCTCGTTAGGCTTCGGGGTGGGGACGATTTGCCCCTTGGCTGGAAGCCGGTGGGTGATTTCTTTCGCCAGATACCCGGCCTCCCGAAGCTTGGTGATGTCCTTCTCCTTAACGGAGGAGGCCATCCACTTGCCTTGCCCTCTAGATCCAAACATGGTTGGGTGCTTCCTTGAGGCAGAAAAGATGAGGACTTGGGCGCTGGAGCTCGAGAATGGAAGGGTCGAGAAAGATAGAAGGCAAGGGTGAAGAAAGGGAATCCTTATCTCCTTATAAAGAGGGTGAATATCAAATGCCTCCCCACTTGCCATTAATCTCGCCTATTCCCTAGGAGCCGTGTAGGCGGCACGGTTGGATTACACATACACGTATTGATGAGGATCCCACAATAAGGGGACACGATCTCTGCTTTGACAAGATGTGCTAATAAAACCGCATCTTGAAATACGAAGCAGTAGGCCAAAAAACGGTTCAAAATAATAATCGGGCAAGGACGTGATATCACATTACAAAAAGTTGTCAACGGATTTGACTCGTGAAATATTATACTCTCTGCAGTTGTGTGTGGTACTTGGGTTACAGATCCGGATACATTCTTTGCATCCGAAGACTATTTTGGAGAAGGGAACCGCCTTGCTATGCCGAAGACAATCTGCGCGCCGTACACCTCGTCCTTGAAGCCTGGTTCAGGGGCTACTGAGGGAGTCCTGGACTAAGGGGTCCTCGGGCATCCAGCCTGTTAGCCATGGGCTGGACTGATGGGTTGTGAAGATACAAAGACCGAAGACTCTACCCGTGTCCGGATGGGACCCTCCATGGCGTGGAAGGCAAGCTTGGCGACCAAATATGAAGATTCCTTTCACTGTAACTGACTTTATGTAACCTAGATCCCTTCGGTGTCTATATAAACCGGAGGGCTAGATCCTAAGAGGGGGAGGAGGATAATCATAATCCGATAGGCTAGAATTCTAGGGTTTTAGCCATTACGATCTCGTGGTAGATCAACTCTTGTAACCCCCATACTCATCAATATTAATCTAGCAGGACATAGGGTTTTACCTCCATCGAGAGGGCCCGAACCTGGGTAAACATTGTGTTCCCTGTCTCGTGTTACCATCAACCTCAGACGCACAGTTCGGGACCCCCTACCCAAGATTAGCCGGTTTTGACACCGACACCCCCCACCCTCGTGGGTGCCTCGGGACTCTTCTGGCCCATCTCTGGTACTCCGTGGGCTTCTTCTGGTCCAAAATTATCTCCGTGAATTTTCAGGTCAATTGGACTCCGTTTGGTTTTCCTTTTCTGCAATACTCAAAAACAAGGAAAAACAGAAACTGGCACTGGGCTCTAGGTTAATAGGTTAGTCATAAAAATCATATAAAATAGCATATAAGTGCATATAAAACATCCTAGATGGATAATATATTAGCATGGAACAATCAAAAATTATAGATACATTGGAGATGTATCAGGTAACCCCTCGGTACTCGAGAAAAATACCTGGATCACTCGGAACCATTCCGATGTCCGAATATAACCTTTCAATATATGAATATTTACATCTCGATCATTTCGAGACTCCTCTTCATGTCCATGATCTCATCCGGGACTCTGAACGAACTTCGGTCATCAAATCACATAACTTATAAAACAAATCGTCATCAAATGTTAAGCGTGCGGACCCTACGGGTTCGAGAACTTTGTAGATATGACCGAGACACGTCTCCGGTAAATAACCAATAGCGGACCCTGGATGCTCATATTGGCTCCTACATATTCTACGAAGATCTTTATCGGTCAAACCGCATAACAACATAGGTCATTCCCTTTGTCATCGGTATGTTACTTGCCCGAGATTTGACCGTCGGTATCCTCATACCTAGTTCAATCTCATTACGGGCGAGTCTCTTTTCTCGTTCCGTAATGCATCATCTCGTAACTAACTCATTAGTCATATTGCTTGCAAGGGTTATAGCGATGTGCATTACCGAGAGGGCCCTGAGATACCTCTCCGATACATGGAGTGACAAATCCTAATCTTGATCTATGCCAACTCAACAAACACCTTCGGAGACACCTGTAGAGCATCTTTATAATCACCCAGTTATGTTGTGATGTTTGATAGCACACAAAGTGTTCCTCCGGTATTCGGGAGCTGCATAATCTCATAGTCAGAGGAATATGTATAAGTCATGAAGAAAGCAATAGCAATAAAACTAAATGATCATTATGCTAAGCTAACGGATGGGTCTTGTCCATCACATCATTCTCTAATGATGTGATCCCGTTCATCAAATGACAACACATGTCTATGGGTAGGAAACTTAACCATCTTTGATTAACGAGCTAGTCAAGTAGAGGCATACTAGGGACACTCTGTTTGTCTATGTATTCACACATGTACTAAGTTTCCGATTAATACAATTCTAGCATGAATAATAAACATTTATCATGATATAAGGAAATATAAATAACAACTTTATTATTGCCTCTAGGGCATATTTCCTTCAACGATCCCCTATACATGTGGGTTATCAACCGCCGAAAAGAGATTAGGAAGGTGATGAAGATGATGATGTTGATGAAGACAACCACTGCGGCGATGGTTCCCCCGGTGGCACTCCGGCGCCACCAAGAGAGAGGGGGAGAGGGTCTCCCCCTTGTGTTTCATCCTCCATGGCTGCCCCCTAGATGGGGAGAGGTTCTCCCTCTGGTCCTTGGCCTCCATGGTGATTATTCCCCCCTCTAGGATCCTCCTCCATGGCCTCCAGTGATGATGGCCCCCTCCGACAGGGTGCCAGAGAGGGCCTAGATTGATTTTTCGTGGCTACAGATGCTTGTGGTGGCGGAACTCCCGATCTAGGTTTATTTCTGGGGTTTTTGGTATTTATAAGAATTTTTTGTGTCGGTCTCACGTCAAGGGGAAGGGGGTCCACATGGCAACGACAAGGTAGGAGCACCCTCCCCGGGGGGTACGACGCGCCCCCTACCTTGTCGTCGCCTCGAGACTCTTCTGGTCCAACTCTTGTGCTTCGGAGTTCTCTTTTGGTCCATAAAAATCATCGTAAATTTTTAGCCCATTCCGAGAACTTTTATTTCTGCACGGAAAACGACAAACGATAGTTCTGCTAAAAATAGCTTAAGTCTGCGTTAGTTCTAATCAAAACATACCAAAATCATATAAAGTTGTTGTAAACATGCCATAAATACTTCATAAATTATAGATATGTTGGAGACATATCACTTTCCCTTGACGTCGACGTCGCCATCGTCGTTGAGGTCAATGAAGACGGGAGCAGGGCCAGCCCACACGAACACCGCCTGGTACACTGCCAGGGTAGCCTCCTCCGGCGTCTGCTGGGGTGATGGCATTGCGGTTAGCCGTGCGTGCTCCTCCTCCTCCTCAAGCCGGAGCACCCCCGCGTCGCGTTGCAGGATCTGCTCGTAGCGCATCTGCCGCACGCCGTCGGCCTTCTCCTAGCGGAGCCAGTGCGCCTTCTAGAGCTCAAGGTGGGCCGCCTCCTTCGCTGGCATCATGGCGTAGTGGAGAGGAAGAGCACTCACCC
This sequence comes from Triticum aestivum, assembly GCF_018294505.1. Classification (NCBI taxonomy): domain Eukaryota; kingdom Viridiplantae; phylum Streptophyta; class Magnoliopsida; order Poales; family Poaceae; genus Triticum; species Triticum aestivum. Next base: position 428,231,545 of record NC_057797.1, read on the forward strand.
GTTCGCGGTACTGGCCCGTCCACTGTAGGCCTCCTCCGGCCAAGTGGGTGGAGGCAGGGAGCACTTTCGTGTCGGCTCCGGCTCCGGCTTGGGCTCGATGGGCGGCGACAGTGGCGGAAGTGGGAGAAGAGTGGGGTGTGGACGGAGTCCCCCGCCGCCAACAAAGCAAGGGCTTGCTCCAACCCATCCCAGTGCACGTCCTCCTCGAGTTGGCTAGCCTCCAGCGCGTGCTGTAGGGCCTCCTCGAGGGTAGCTTGGTACTCCGCCTCCATTTCCTTCGGCTCTACCCGCGGGGCGGCGGTGGAAACGGTGGCGGGGCGGCATCGACGCCTACACACCGTTTCTCCTCGTGTTCGAGGGCAAACCAGGCCTCCCAGTTGGGAGAGTCGACGGCGTATTTGGGCATCCGCCGCTGCTTCGGCGTGAGCTCCGCACCTCCTCGCCATGCGCCCGCTGGGTCCGCGGAACCGCCGGCACTGGGATCTGGTGCGGATCCAGGTGCCAGTGGTGCGGCAGTGTGACGTTGGGGTAGGGCAGCGACTACCTGTACTCTCAGTGCCACCGCGCTTGGTGCATCAGGATGTGCAGGCGCCGGCGACCTGGGCGGAAACGCGCCGGCGCCAGAGAAGGACGGGGAGGAGGAGCACGTGAGAACAAGGCGCCTGATGTTTACTACGCAACTTTATTCTTGTAGACACGTGTTGAGCCTCCAAACACAGAGTTTTGTAGGACAGTAGCAATTTTCCCTCAAGTGGATGACCTAAGATTTATCAATCCGTGGGAGGAGTAGGATGAAGATGGTCTCTCTCAAACAACCCTGGAACCAAATAATAAAAAGTCTCTTGTGTCCCCAACACACCAAATACAATGGTAATTTGTATATGTGCACTAGTTCGGCGAAAAGATGGTGATACAAGTGTAATATGGATAGAAGATATTGATTTTTGTAATAAGAACAAAAAAGAGTAAGGTAGCAATTGATAAAACGGAGAACAAATGATATTGCAATGCTTAAAAATGAGGCCTAGGGTCCGTACTTTCGCTAGTGCAATCTCTCAACAATGCTAATCTAATTGGATCATATAACCATCCCTCAACGTGCAATGAAGAATCACTCCAAAGTTCTTATCTAGCAAAGAACATAAGAAGAAATTGTTTGTAGCTATTCTTTCCGATCAATCTATCCAAGAGTTCGTACTAAAATAACACCAAGTTATTCTTTCTGATTGATCTATCAAGAGTTCGTACTAAAATAACACTAAGTTTTTCCTTCCGATCGATCTATCAAGGGTTCGTACTAAAATAACACCAAAGCAAATTCAGATTTATAATACTCAATCCAACACAAAGAACCTCAAGGAGTTCCCCAAGATTTCTACCAGACAAACAAAAGACGAGAACGTGCATCAACCCCTATGCATAGATTACGCCAATGTCACCTCAGGAATCCGCAAGTTGAGTGCCACAACACATATCAAGTTAATCAATATGATACCCCATTGTCACCACGGGTATTCATAGCAATACATACATCAAGTGATCTCAAATCCATAAAAGTATTCAATCCGATAAAATGAAATCTCAAAGGGAAAACTCAATTCACAACAAGATAGAGAGGGGAAAACACCATATGATCCAACTATATTAACAAAACCCGCGATACATCAAGATCGTGACATCTTAAGAACACAAGAGAGAGAGAGAGAGATTAAACACATAGCAACTGGTACAAACCCTCATCCCCGAGGGTGGACTACTCCCTCCCCATCATGGTGGCCGCCGGGATGATGAAGATGGCCACCGATGATGATTTCCCCCTCCGGTGGAGTGCCAAAACGGGGTCTAGATTGGTTTTTTGTGGCTACAGAGACTTGCAGTGGTGCAACTTCTGATCTAGGGTTACCCCGAGGGTTTTTGGAATATTTGGGAATTTATAGGGTGAAAAGGCGGTGCGGTAGGCCACCGAGGTGGGCACAACCACCTGGGCGCGCCTGGGCCCCTAGGTGCGCCCTGGTGGGTTGTGCTCCCCTGAGAGCTCCCCTCTGGTACTTCTCTGGCCCACAGGGTGTCTTCTGATCCAAAAATAATCTCCAAAAAGTTTCGTTGTGTTTGGACTCCGTTTGGTATTGATTTTCTGCTGTGTAAAAAACAAGCAAAAAACAGCAACTGGCACTAGGCACTATGTCAATAGGTTAGTCCCAAAATATGATATAAAGTTGCTATAAAATGATTGTAAAACATCCAAGAATGGTAATGTAATAGCATGAATACTTCATAAATTATAGATACGTTGGAGACATATCATCATCCCAAGCTTAATTCCTACAAATCCTTGAGTAGGTAAATGATAAAAGAAATAATTTATGAAGTGTGAATGCTAGCAAACTGCATAAGTTTGATTAATGATAATTTCAGTCACTTCTCCTAGCATCATAGCAACAACTCTTTCTTATAAAATTTCTCATGTTAAATTAGCAAACAATTCACATGTTAAGGTTCAATCAATGAATTCTCTCGAAACTCAACAACCTATATTCTTAATCACCGAACAATTGCAGTTCAACTTATTCAACAGGGTCTAAGTAAGAGTGTCAGTGTCAAAACTGGTGGATCTCGGGTAGGGGGTCCCCAACTATGCGTCTTAGGTTGATGGTAACAGGAGACAAGGGACACGAAGTTTTACCCAGGTTCGGGCCCTCTTGATGGAGGTTACACCATACGTCCTACTCGATTGATATTGATGAGTATGGGGGTTACAAGAGTTGATCTACCACGAGATCGTAATGGCTAAAACCCTAGAAGTCTAGCCTATATGATTATGATTACCTCTACGGACTAAACCCACCGGTTTATATAGACACCGGAGGGGACAAGGGTTGCACAAAGTCGGTTATAGAGAAAGGAATCTTCATATCCGAACGCCAAGCTTGCCATCCAAGCCAAAGAGAGTCCCATCCGGACACGGGTGAGAGAATCTTCGGTCTTGTATCTTCATAGCCCAATAGTCCGACCCATGTCCAACAGGCCGGACCCCCGAGGACCCCTTTGAAGGAAATATGCCCTAGAGGCAATAATAAAGTTGTTGTTCATATTTCCTTATATCATGATAAATGTTGATTATTCATGCTAGAATTGTATTAACCCGAAACTTAGTACATGTGTGAATACATAGACAAACAGGGTGTCACTAGTATGCCTCTACTTGACTAGCTCGTTGAATCAATGATGGTTATGTTTCCTGAGCATAGACATGAATTGTCATTTGATTAACGAGATCACATCATTAGAGAATGATGTGATTGACTTGACCCATCCGTTAGCTTAGCACGATGATCGTTTAGTTTTTTGCTATTGCTTTCTCCATAACTTATACATGTTCCTATGACTATGAGATCATGTTTCCAGCCATGTGTGGTGCCCCCCTCCACCATAATCCATCTCGGTCATATCGTCATAGTGCTTAGGCGAATCCCTGCGCCGGTAGCTTCATCATCACCGCCATCATGCCATCGTGCTGACAAAGCTCTCCCTCGACACTCAGCTGGATCGAGAGTTCGTGGGACATCACCGAGCCAAACGTGTGCAGATCGCGGAGGTGTCGTACTTTCGGTACTAGGATCGGTCAGATCGTGAGGACGTATGACTACATCAACCACGTTGTCATAGCGCTTCCGCTTACGGTCTATGAGGGTACGTGGACAACACTCTTCTCCTCTCGTTGCTATGCATCACCGCGATAGATCTTGCATGTGCGTAGGAAAATTTTGAAATTACTGTGTTACCCAATAGTGGCATCCGAGCCAGGTCTATGCGTAGATGTTATATGCACGAGTAGAACACAAATGAGTTGTGGGTGTGGGTATACATATTGCTTGCCGTCACTAGTTGATTCTTGATTCAGCGGTATTGTTGGATGAAGCGTCCCAGACGGACATTACGCGTACGCTTACGCGAGACTGGTTCTACCGACATGCTTCACATAGAGGTGGCTGGTGGGTGTCTGTTTCTCCAACTTTAGTTGAATTAGATGCAATGAACAGGGTTCTTTCTGAAGATCAAAAAGCAATCACTATACCGCGTTGTGGTTTTTGATGCGTAGGTAAGAACGGTTCTTGCTCAGCCCGTAGCAGCCACATAAAACTTGCAACAACAAAGTAGAGGATGTCTAACTTGTTTTTGCAGGGCATGTTGTGATGTGATATGGTCAAGACATGATGCTAAATTTTATTGTATGAGATGATCATGTTTTGTAACACAGTTATCGGCAACTGGCAGGAGCCATATGGTTGTCGCTTTATTGTATGAAATGCAATCGCCATGTAATTGCTTTACTTTATCACTAAGCGGTAGCAATAGTCATAGCAACAATAGTTGGCGAGACGACAATGATGCTTCGATGGAAATCAAGGTGTCAAGCCAGTGACGATGGTGATCATGACGGTGCTTTGGAGATGGAGATCAAGGGCACAAGATGATGATGGCCATATCATATCACTTATATTGATTGCATGTGATGTTTATCCTTTATGCATCTTATTTTGCTTAGTCCGGCGGTAGCATTATAAGATGATCTCTCACTAAATTTCAAGGTACAAGTGTTCTCCCTGAGTATGCACTGTTGCTACAATTCATCGTGCCGAGACACCACGTGATGATCGGGTGTGATAAGCTCTACGTTCACATACAACAGGTGCAAGCCAGTTTTGAGCACACAGAATACTCGAGTTAAACTTGACGAGCCTAGCATATGCAGATATGGCCTCGGAACACTGAGACCGAAAGGTCGAGCATGAATCATATAGTAGATATGATCAACATAGTGATGTTCACCATTGAAAATTACTCCATATCACATGATGATCAGACATGGTTTAGTTGATATGCATCACGTGATCACTTCGATGATTAGAGAGATGTCTATCTAAGTGGGAGTGCTTAAGTAATTTGATTAATTGAACTTTAATTTATCATGAACTTAGTACCTGATAGTATTTTTCATGTCTATGTTATTGTAGATAGATGGCCCGTCATGTTGTTCCGTTGAATTTCAATGCGTTCCTAGAGAAAGCTAAGTTGAGAGATGATGGTAGGAACTACATGGACTGGGTCCGTAACTTGAGGATTATCCTCATTGCTGCACAGAAGAATTGCATCCTGGAAGCACCGCTAGGTGACAAACCCGCTGCAGGAGCAACGCCAGACGTTGTGAACACCTGGCAGAGCAAAGCTGATGACTACTCGATAGTTCAGTGTGCCATGCTTTACGGCTTAGAACCAGGACTTCAACAACGTTTTGAACGTCATCGATCATATGAGATGTTCTAGGAGTTGAAGTTAATATTTCAAGCAAATTACCGGATTGAGAGATATGAAATCTCCAATAAGTTCTATAGCTGCAAAATGGAGGAGAATAGTTCTGCGAGTGAACATATACTCAGAATGTTTGGGTACCACAACCACTTGACTCAGCTGGGAGTTAATCTTCCTGATGATAGTGTCATTGATAGAGTTCTTCAATCACTGCCACCAAGCTACAAGAGCTTCGTGATGAACTATAATATGCAAGGGATGGATAAGACTATTCCCGAGCTCTTCGCAATGCTAAGGGCTGCGGAGGTAGAAATCAAGAAGGAGCATCAAGTGTTGATGGTCAACAAGACCACTAGTTTCAAGAAAAAGGGTATAGGGAAGAAGGGGAACTTCAAGAAGAACAGCAAGCCAGTTGCTGCTCAAGTGAAGAAACCCAAGTCTGGACCTAAGCCTGAAACTGAGTGCTTCTACTGCAAAGGGACTGGTCACTGGAAGCGGAACTACCCCAAGTATTTGGCGGAGAAGAAGGATCGCAAAGTGAAAGGTATATTTGATATATATGTTATTGATGTGTACCTTACTAATGCTTGCAATAGTGCCTGGGTATTTGATACTGGTTCAGTTGCTAAGATTTGCAACTTGAAACAGGGGCTACGGATTAAGCGAAGATTGGCTAAGGACGAGGTGACAATGCGCGTGGGAAATGGTTCCAAAGTCGATGTGATCGCCGTCGGCACGCTACCTCTACATCTACCTTCGAGGTAGGTTTTAGATCTAAATAATTGTTATTTGGTGTGAGCGTTGAGCATGAACATTATATCTGGATCTTGTTTAATGCGAGGTGGTTATTCGTTTAAATCAGAGAATAATGGTTGTTCTATTTATATGAGTAATATCTTTTATGGTCATGCACCCTTGATGAGTGGTCTATTTTTACTAAATCTTGATAGTAGTGATACACATATTCATAGTATTGAAGCCAAAAGATGCAGAGTTGATAATGATAGTGCAACTTATTTGTGGCACTGCCGTTTGGGTCATATTGGTGTAAAGCGCATGAAAAAACTCCATTTTGATGGACTTCTGGAATCACTTGATTATGAATCACTTGGTACTTGCGAACCATGCCTCATGGGTAAGATGACTAAAACTCCATTCTCCGGAACAATGGAGCGAGCAACAAAGTTATTGGAAATCATACATACTGATGTATGTGGTCCAGTGAACATTGAGGCTCGCGGCGGATATCGTTATTTTCTCACCTTCACACATGATTTGAGCAGATATGGGTATATATACTTGATGAAACATAAGTCTGAAACATTTGAAAAGTTCAAGGAATTTCCAAATAAAGTGGGAAATCATCGTAACAGGAAAATAAAGTTTCTACGATCTGATCATGGAGGAAAATATTTGAGTTACGAGTTTGGTCTTCATTTGAAACAATGTGGAATAGTTTCGCAACTCACGCCACCCGAAACACCACAGCGTAATGGTGTGTCCGAACGTCGTAATCGTACTTTACTCGATATGGTGCGATCTATGATGTCTCTTATTGATTTACCGCTATCACTTTGGGGTTATGCTTTAGAGACGGCTACATTCACGTTAAATAGGGCACCATCTAAATCCGTTGAGACGGCACCTTATGATCTGTGGTTTGGCAAGAAACCCAAGTTGTCGTTTCTTAATGTCTGGGGTTGCGATGCTTATGTGAAAAGGCTTCAACCTGATAAGCTCGAACCCAAATCGGAGAAATGTGTCTTCATAGGATACCCAAAGGAGACACTTGGGTACAGCTTCTACCACAGATCCGAAGGCAAGTTATTCGTTGCTAAGAATGGATCCTTTCTAGAGAAGGAGTTTCTCTCGAAAGAAGTGAGTGGGAGGAAACTAGAACTTGATGAGGTAATTGTACCTGTTCCCTTATTGGAAAGTAGTTCATCACTGATATCAGTTCCAGTGATTCCTACACCAGTAAGTGAGGAAGCTAATGTTGATGATCATGAAACTTCTGATCAAGTTACTACCGAACCTCGTAGGTGAACCAGAGTAAGATCCGCACCAGAGTGGTACGGTTATCCTGTTTTGGAAGTCATGTTACTTGACCATGACGAACCTACAAACTATGACAAAGCGATGATGAGCCGAGATTTTGCAAAATGGCTTGAGGCCATGAAATCTGAGATGGGGTCCATGTATGAGAACAAAGTGTGGACTTTGGTTGACTTGCCCGATGATCGGCAGGCCATAGAGAATAAATGGATCTTCAAGAAGAATACTGACGCTGACGATAATGTTATTGTCTACAAAGTTTGACTTGTTGCAAAAGGTTTTCGACAAGTTCAAGGAGGTGACTACGATGAGACCTTCTCACCCATAGCGATGCTTAAGTCCGTCCGAATCATGTTAGCAATTGCCGCATTTTATGATTATGAAATTTGGCAAATGGATGTCAAGACTGCATACCTTAATGGATATCTTAAAGAAGAGTTGTATATGATGCAACCAGAAGGTTTTGTCGATCCAAAAGGTGCTAACAATGTGTGCAAGCTCCAGCGATCCATTTATGTACTGGTGCAAGCCTCTCGGAGTTGGAATATACGCTTTGATAGTGTGATCAATGCATATGGTTTTATACAGACTTTTGGAGAAGCCTGTATTTACAAGAAAGTGAGTGGGAGCTCTGTAGTATTTCTGATATTATATGTGGATGACATATTGTTGATCGGAAATGATACTGAATTTCTGAATAGCATAAAAGGATACTTGAATAAGAATTTTTCAATGAAAGACCTCGGTGAAGCTGCTTATATATTGGGCATGAAGTTCTATAGAGATAGATCAATACACTTAATTGGACTTTCACAAAGCACATACCTTGATAAAGTTTTGAAGAAGTTCAAAAAGGATCATGCAAAGAAAGGGTTCTTGCCTCTATCACAAGGTGTGAAATTGAGTCAGACTCAATGCCCGACCACTGCAGAAGATAAAGAGAAAATGAAATTCATTCCCTATGCTTCAGCGATAGGTTCTATCATGTATGCTATGTTGTGTACTAGACCTGATGTGTGCCTTGCTATTACTTTAGCAGGGAGGTACCAAAGTAATCCAGGAGTGGATTACTCGACAGCGGTCAAGAACATCCTGAAATACCTGAAAAGGACTAAGGCTGTGTTTCTCATATATGGAGGTGACAAAGAGCTCGTCGTAAACGGTTACGTCGATGCAAGCTTTGACACTGATCCGGATGACTCTAAGTCACAAACCGGATATGTGTTTTTATTAAATGGTGGAGCTGTCAGTTGGTGCAGTTCCAAGTAGAGCGTCATGGCGGGTTCTACTTGTGAAGCGGAGTACATAGCTGCTTCGGAAGCAGCAAATTAAGGAGTCTGGATGAAGGAGTTCATATCCAATCTAGGTGTAATACCTAGTGCATCGGGTCCAATGAAAATCTTTTGTGACAAGACTAGTGCAATTGCCTTGGCAAAGGAATCCAGATTTCACAAGAGAACCAAGCACATCAAGAGACGCTTCAATTCCATCCGCGATCAAGTCAAGGAGGGAGACATAGAGATTTTCAAGATACATACGGATCTGAATGTTGCAGACCCGTTGACTAAGCCTCTCTCATGAGCAAAACATGATCAGCACCAAGACTCCATGGGTGTTAGAATCATTACAATGTAATCTAGATTATAGACTCTAGTGCAAGTGGGAGACTGAAGGAAATATGCCCTAGAGGCCATAATAAAGTTGTTATTTATATTTCCTTATATCATGATAAATGTTTATTATTCATGCTAGAATTGTATTAACCGGAAACTTAGTACATGTGTGAATACATAGACAAACAGAGTGTCAATAGTCTGCCTCTACTTGACTAGCTCATTGAATCAATGATGGTTATGTTTCCTGACCATAGACATGAGTTGTCATTTGATTAACGGGATCACATCATTAGAGAATGATGTGATTGACTTGACCCATCCATTAGCTTAGCACGATGATCGTTTAGTTTGTTGCTATTGCTTTCTTCATAATTTATACATGTTCCTATGACTATCAGATCATGCAACTCCCGAATACCGAAGGAACACTTAGTGTGCTATCTAACATCACAACGTAACTGGGTGACTATAAAGATGCTCTACAGGTGTCTCCGATGGTGTTTTTTGAGTTGGCATAAATCAAGATTAGGATTTGTCACTTCGAGTATCGGAGAGGTATCTCTGGGCCCTCTCGATAATGCACATCACTATAAGCTTTGCAAGCAATGTGACTAATGAGTTAGTTATGGAATGATGCATTACGGAACGAGTAAAGAGACTTGCCGCTAACAAGATTGAACTAGGTATTGAGATACCGACGATCGAATCTCGGGCAAGTAACATACCGATGACAAAGGGAACAACGTATATCGTTATGCGGTTTGACCTATAAAGATCTTCATAGAATATGTGGGAGCCAATATAAACATCCAGGTTCCGCTATTGGTTATTGACCGGAGACATGTCTCAGTCATGTCTACATAGTTCTCGAACCCGTAGGGTCCGCATGCTTAATGTTCGGCGACGATCGATATTATGAGTTTATGTGTTTTGATGTACCAAAGGTAGTTCGGAGTCCCGGATATGATCACGGACATGACGAGGAGTCTCGAAATGGTCGATACATAAAGATTGATATATTGGACGGCTATATTCGGAGACCGGAAGTGTTCCGAGTGATTTCGGAGAAAACCGGAGTGCCGGAGGGTTACCGGACCCCCCCCCCCAGGGAAAGTTGGGCCTTCGTGGGCCATAGGGAAGAGGGGAGGCAGCCCACAAGGGGCAGCCACGCCCCCTCCCTATAGGGAGTCTGAATTGGACTAGGGAGGGGGGCGCACCCCCCTTTCCTTCTCCTCTTCCTCTCCCTTCCTTCCTTCGCCTTCCCTCCTAGTTGGACTAGGAAAGGGGGAGTCCTACTCCTACTAGGAGGAGGACCCCTCCCCTCCTTGGCGTGCCCTAGGGCCAGCCAGCCTCCCCCTTGCTCCTTTATATACGGGGGCAGGGGGAACCCTAGAACACACAAGTTGATTGTTTCCCGCTGTGTGCGGTGCCCTCTTCCACCATAATCCACCTCGGTCTTATCATCGTAGTGCTTAGGCGAATCCCTATGCCGGTAGCTTCATCATCACTGCCATCACGCCGTCATGCTGATGAAGCTCTCCCTCGACACTCAGCTGGATCGAGAGTTCGTGGGACGTCACCGAGCTGAACGTGTGCAGATCGTTGAGGTGCTGTACTTTCGGTACTAGGATCAGTCAAATTGTGAAGACATACGACTACATCAACCGCGTTGTCATAACGCTTCCGCTTATGGTCTACGAGGGTACGTGGACAACACTCTTCCCCTCTCGTTGCTATGCATCACCATGATAGATCTTGCGTGTGCGTAGGAAAATTTTGAAATTGCTGCGTTACTCAACACCCTTAGTCCAGGACTCCCTCAGTAGCCCCTAAACCGGGCTTCAATGACGAGGTGTCCGACATGCAGATTGTCTTCGGCATTGCAAGGCGGGTTCCTCCTCCGAATACTCCAAAACAGCCTTCGAACACAAAGAACATGGCCGGCTCTGCAAAACAAGTACCACACATAGCCGCAGAGAGTATAATATTTCACGAGTCCAATCTACTGACAACTTTTTGTAGTGTGACACCACATCACCTCCCGGTCATTATTTTGAACCATTTTTTGGCCTACTGCTTCATATTCTGAGATGTGTTTTTACTGGCACGTCTTGTCAAAGCAGAGATCGTGTCCCCTTATTGTGGGATTCTCATCAATACGGGCGTGGGTAATCCAACCGTGTCGTCTGCGCGGCCCTTGGGAAACAGGCGAGTTTTAAGGCGATTGGGGAGGCGCTTGATATTCGCTGCCTTTATAAGGGGATAAGGATTCACCCTCTTTCACCCACGCCTTCTCTCTCTCTCTCTCTCTGCCTACCCGCTCTCGAGCTCCAGCGCCCAAGTCCTCATCTTTTCCGCCTCAAGACAGCACTCCGACCATGTCCGGATCCGGAGCGCAAGGCAAGTGGATGGTCTCCTCCGTCAAGGAGAAGGACATCACCCAGCTCTGGGAGGCCGTATATTTGGCCAAGGAGATCGCCCACCGGCTTCCAACCGAGGGACAGATTGTCCCCACCCCGGAACCCCATGAGAGGGTAGTGTTCATTCCCCACTTCGTCCGCGGGCTGGGATTTCCACTCCACCCATTCATCCATGGACTTATGTTCTACTACGGGCTAGATTTCCATGATCTAGCCCCAAATTCCATCCTCAACATCTCGACATTCATTGTCATGTGCGAGGCTTTCCTCCGCATCCCACCCCATTTCGGATTGTGGCTAAAGATCTTCAATGTGAAGCCGAAGGTGGTGGGTGTCCAACACGCAGAGTGCAGAGGCGCCATGGTGAGCAAGATGCCGAACGTCACATGGCCCGAAGGCTCCTTCATGGAGACCGTCAAAGGGTGGCAGCAATTGTGGTTCTATATCATAGAGCCTCGCGATGCCACATGGGCCGCGGCTCCAGAATTCAAGTCCGGCGCCCCAATGCGGCTCACCTCCTAGCTAGAGAAGGGCCTAAATTGGGTTTCATCAGACGAGCTAACAACACTGCAGACGCGCATCCAGCGCATGGTGGACAAGAACGACAAGCTCGTCAACATGATTCAGGTGATGCTAGTTATCCGGATCCTTCCATGCCAGAGCCGGGCTTGCCATCTATGGGAGTTCGATCCGACCAAGCACTAGACCTTGCAGCGGTTCTTCGGAACCATGCACGAAGATATCTGGAAGGTGCTCTTCAAGGCCAACGAGACGTGGCCGAATACGACCGAGGACCGTGGGCACAACCTGGCCCATCCCGCCAGTCTGGTAAGACTTTCGCATTTCAAGGTGTATCCTTTACTTGCTTTTTCAAAGAAGGGGCCTAAGCCTCCCTATATATATTTTTTTCAGTGCTGGACAAAGAAGGCGGAGCGGATTCAGTGTCTGGCTCTGCTGCCCGAGGAACCAGCCATCCCGCTTATGTCGAAGATGCCGGTTCCGGCGCCCTACCAGGCACCGGAGAAGAAGGCCAAGGGGACCAGAGGTGGCCTCCGTCACAAGGGCACTTTGGACATGATGTCCGAAGACGCCGAAACTCATTCCTCCGTCGCCGAAGATGATGACGAGGAGGAGGAAAGCAACTCTCCCCCTGAGGGGGGAAGGAAGAAGAGGGTGGCTTCCACAACTCTGGAAGCAGAGGCGTCCAACAAGGGGAAGGTCTCCCTCGCGGATAACTCCATGTGGGACATCGATAGCAGCCTAGAGCGGCGCCCCCGAGATAAGCCCCTGGCCAAATCGTGAGTATCCAAAGGCCTTGACGCATTCATATATCAGCTTCTTTACTTCGTAGTTTTGACATGTTGAATCGTGCACTTGCAGTCCGGCTCGTTCCGACCTCGAGCGATCCTCATCTTCAGGGAATTCGCTGGACCCGAAGATGATGGACAGTGGGTCCCTTCCGGCGGCCTCCTCTCCCAGGGCCATGGATGACACCGAGGTACTGTCTCGAGGGACTCCAGACCAGGGAGAGACGCAGGAGGCCGTCAGGGCGGTGACAGAGGGTGAAACCTCAGCCGCCGAACACATGGGAGAGCGAATCCCGATGGAGACTGGTGATGGGGGCTATATCCAATTCGGTCCCCAGGTGAATACGGCCTCGGAGACCTATACGGCTCCGGAGTCCGGCAAGCAGCCTCCTTCGAAAGAAGGAGGTGTGCCCATTCCGCCGGTGACCTCTGTCCAACCAGAGGCACCGGATACTCTACTGGAATCGCGGCGAAGTGCTTCCATTGTTGAGAAACATCGTACCCTCATGGGTACGATAGTTGAGAGGATTCAGTATGCAATGAGCGGACTGGCCGAAGCCTGCACAAGCCTTCTAACAGGTTTTGAGGTAAGCAATGCAATTGTATAAAAAAGAGTGTCAAAGTATAGACAGTAACCCCTAAGACTCTATCCGGTGTTCGGAAAGAAAAGCCGGACAGAGGATCAAGTAATTTTCGCAGGAGACTAACTAAACATGTCTAATGTGAATAAGCAGACGTCGTTGCTAGCCGCCACCTCTCATGCTAATGAGGTCTTAGGACTAAAGCAGTGTCTGGAGCGGGCCGAGGAAGAGCTCGCCGTATAAAAAAGCAGCTAGAAGACAAGCAAGGTATGCAATGACCTTGTGTATATCCGGAAAGGATGAATGATTTGTGCTGACCATAGTGCCATGATATTTATTAGGGGCGGCGGCCGAGGTAGAGACCCTCAAGAAGGCGCTAGACGAGGCTGAGGAGAGAGCGGCCAAGGAACAAGCCACCCGTGAAAAGCACGAGGCCAGGGCGGTGAGGTCCAGCAAGAGCTCCAAGACGTCGTGAAGAAATGCGAGTCCTTGGAGCACAATATTGCGGATCAAGAGACCGAACTCGCCAAGGCTCGCCAAAGTGCACAAGATGCCCTGGCTGAAGCCCAGAGCGCTCTCCAGGAGATTCAAGAGGCCAAGAAGATTGCGGCGAGTAAGGCCTTCCTTATGCAGAGCAAATATGTGAAGAAGAGGTATCTCTTACTAACCCGGATTTGGAGTTCCCCAGGAGCATTTGCGGATTTGCCGCGCAGTGTAGCCGACGCTGCAGAGTTCTTCCGAGCCGAAGAGGGGAGCTCGATGAAGAAGCTATTCTGGTCGCAATACCTTGCGCCAGAACATCCGGTGCCCTTTAGAGACTAGCTAAAACAGTCGGTCGAACTGCATAGGATGGCCGAACTAGCCATGAAGGATGTAACAATCCGGATGTGGCCTGCCGAAGCTATACCCAGCAGCTACTTCGGGCTCGTGAAGCGGCTAATCAATGCCTACCCCTGCATGACACCATCAAGCGGTCGGTCTGCATCGAGGGTGCGCGGATGGCCTTCGCCCGTGTCAAGGTGCAGTGGGCGAAGATGAACGCCTCAAGCTCGTGACCGAGGGACTACCCGCTGGCAAGGAGCAACGTACGCCCGGTCGGTATTTTGAAGATTTCCTGGAGGGGTCGCGCATTGTGGCGGCACAATGTTCAAAAGACATTATCTTCGAATGAATACATTTGTGTTGTCGCTGCCTTGTATGATGAAACGAGATCGTTATGTAATATCATGCTTTATTTAAAATTTTACCTCTTGTGTGGCCATTTTTATTAAATCTGAGAGTTGGCCAGTCATCGTCTTCAGCCCCCACGTAGGTAGGACGGGGGTGTTCGGGATGGAATCTAAACACTCTTGATCCAAAATTTTGGTCCTTGAAGGAGGTGTTTAGCGCAACGAACCAGGCAATCGGACCATGTGGCTTTATCACCCTCACTTAGCCATAGGAGTTCGACAATAAAAATGTAGGCGCGGCCCCTAGTTAGCATTTAATCCGGACTAGGGTGCTGTAAACACCTGATCGGACTAAGGCCGATCCGTCGCATAATGCAGGAAAAACCGCAAAAGATTTGTAACCTCCGAATAGCTGACCGGCTCACGCCGCATCATGACAGTCAATTTTCGGCTTTTTCTACTAAGGTGCTCATCTGGATAAACCAGGACACAATCGCAGTAGTTCTTCCTTTACTACCCTAGCCGATAGAGCGGGACGTAAGGTAGTAAGCACAGAAGCCGGGCAACCCAACTATTAACCAAAGACATGATTCGGAGCCAATGCATATAATGCTAAATTCGGGGTGCCGAACTCTACTGTAAAAAGTGTTCGGACTTTATTGCCGTAATATGGGGCACAATGAAGCCCCTGGCGATTTAAGGCGTACCAAAGTGTACGAGTGCAATTGATAAGATTATCAAGAAAAAATGAAGTAGTAAGCTAGTGCCGCGAAAGTTGGGTCGCGGACTGTTTCCATTATAGTTTGACTAATACGTGAAAGCCTATTTTGTACAAATATTGTGATAAGCAACAGTGGCTATTTAACATGCCGAGACCAAGGAGGGGATGCGTACGGGTCCTGAAAGCAGGTAGAATGATCGCTAAGAAGAACATCTAGAGATTCCCCCATACGTTTGTGCTACTTGCCACCTTAGTATATCCGTCCTTCGAAAGGACCGATTATAAGGCCGTCGGAAGGGGCATGCGGAACCGAAACCTGAAGAGGATAAACATAAAAGTAAAAGTATGTGTGTCCAAGGAAGGTCGAGCCATATTGTGGACCACAGTCTGGTTATGCCTCCATCTCTGCCCATGGTATTTTTAGTTCGTAGTTATGTACGTGCGGTACGTATGCCGCCACTTGGTCGGGACTGAGACAGAGGTCGAATTGCTAGTCGATCTCCTGACGAGCTGGAATGTCCTACCGCAGAGTGGTCCAGACTCGTTTGACAGTGTCCGGGAGCATGGCCGCCGAATTAAGGTTCTGCTTGTGAAGGCCGCTCTGTACCTCTTCTGCCAGGGCAGCGGTGTGCTCCTCAGTACGGAGGGAGCGCTCCGTGTTTCCATTGCCTGTTATGACGCCGCGTGGTCCGGGCATCTTGAGCTTGAGATAAGCATAGTGCGGCACCGCATTGAATCGGTCAAACGCGGTTCGTCCGAGCAGTGCGTGATAGCCGCTAGGGAAGGGGACGATATCGAAGATTAACTCTTCGCTTTGGAAGTTGTCCGGAGATCCGAAGACGACCTCCAATGTGATTGAGCCCGAGCAGTGGGCCTCTACACCTGGTATAACTCCTTAAAGGTAGTTTTGGTGGGCTTGATCCTTGATGGATCGATGCCCATTTTGCGCACTGTATCCTGATAGAGCTGGTTGAGGCTACTGCCACTGTCCATGAGGACTCGCGTGAGGTGGAATCCATCAATTATTGGGTCGAGAACCAGTGCAGCTGAACCGCTATGACAGATACAGGTAGGATGGTCCCTGCGATCAAAGGTTATCGGGCATGAAGACCATGGGTTGAATTTTGGGGAGACTCGCTCTATCGCATAGACGTCCCCGAGTGCGCGCTTGCGCTCCCTCTTGGGGATATGGGTAGCGTATATCATGTTCACCAATTTGACTTGAGTGGGAAACTTCTTTTGTCCCCCTGTGTTCGTTGGACGGGGCTCCTCATCGTCATTTTCCCTTTGTGACCCCTTCTCCTTGTCTTCGGCATTTAACTTGCCGGCCTATTTGAAGACCCAACAACTCCGGTGAGTATGATTGGTTGATTTATCAGGGGTGCCGTGGATCTGACCTAGACGATCAAGTATGAGGTCTAGGCTGGAAGGGCCCTGATTATTCCTTCTATATGGCTTCTTTTGCTGCCGGACTTGGAGCCACTGAATTCGGCATTGACCGCTGTGTCGTTGGTATTATCACCGTTGCTTCGATGATTGTGTCTATTGCGTCGGGGCTTGCTGTTGCTATTTCTGGCTTCCGAAGTGTCAGGTTCGCTTGCATTGTTATTGCTACGGGCTAGCCAGCTATCTTTGGTTATGCAAAAGCGAGTCATAAGCGCCATGAGGGCTGTCATGGACTTCGGCATTTCTTGGCCGAGGTGTCAGGCAAGCCATTCGTCCCGGATGCTATGTTTAAAGGCCGCTAGGGCTTCGGCATCCGGACAGTCGACAATCTGGTTCTTTTAGGTTAAGAACCTAGTCCAGAATTTCCTGGATGACTCATCGGGCTGTTGAATTATGTGACTTACGTCGTCGGCGTCCGGAGGTCAAACATATGTACCTTGGAAGTTGTCAAGGAAGGCTTCTTCCAAGTCCTCCCAACTGCCAATGGAGTTTTCAGGCAGACTATTCAGCCAGTGCCAGGTTGGCCCCTTGAGTTTTAGGGGGAGGTATTTGATGGCATGAAGATCATCGTTGCAGGGCATATGAATATGGAGAATAAAGTCTTCAATCCATACCGCAGGATCTGTGGTTCCATCATATGATTCGATATTCACGGGTTTGAACCCTTCTGGGAATTCATGTTTCATTACTTCATCAGTGAAGCAGAGGGGGTGTGCGGCGCCTCTATATTGGGCCAGATCGTGACGTGGTTCGGATGGAGTCCGTTTGCGACTTTCGGCTCGGACCTGATTGTGCTTGCCATGTTCGGCTTGATAGCTGTCGTCGCACGTCGGGGCACGCCCCCGCGATCCGTAGTTCGATCTGGCCCGACCTGCTTTATTCTTCAGGTCCTCCCATAGGTCATACGTGTATCCATGAGCTATTTTGTCTTTGCCTTTACGGCGAGGTAGGACGGGCCGGTGTTCGGCTTGAGTTGTCGTTTTGTCCCGGCCACGTGGTGGTCGATCAGCCGCGTTACGCGCTGATGGTACGGGCTCAAGTTCCTCGTCATCGAATTGAGGTAGCAGTTTATGCTTCGGGTAACTTTTGGTTGGGCGCTCGAGGCCGTATTCTTCTGCTGCCAGGACATCAGTCCATCTATCGTTGAGCAGATCTTGATCATCTTGAAGCTGTTGCTGCTTCTTTTTCAGGCTCCTTGCAGTGGCTATTAGCCATTGCTTAAAGCGATCCTGCTCAAGAGGTTCCTCGGGCATGATAACATCCTCGTTGCTGAGGCTCACCTCATCCTTGGAGAGCGGAAGATAATTACTGTCCTCTGAGTCTTCGTTTATGGCCTGTTCATCAGGGCTAACTTGCCCATTTTCCCGTTCATCCTGTTCTGAAGTTGGCTCAACGGGGTCTTCATTGTCTTCAGCATCGTCCGGAGTATTGTTTTCTCCCGTGCTGGTATTGCTATCTTTTCCACGGCGTAACTTGGAGCGGCGCCGCTGACGTTGGCGCTTTGGTTGTATCTCAGGAGGTTTATCCTCGACTGGGTCGTCCTTGTCATCACCGCTATTCTCTTTGGGTGTATCCACCATGTACATGTCATATGAGGAGGTGGTCGTCCAGCGTCCGGTAAGCCGCGGGTTTGGGGCCTCCTCTTCTCCGGCATCGTCATCCATACCATCGATGTCTTCGGAGCCGTAATCGAGCATGTCGGTTAAGTCCTTGACAGTGGCTATGAAGTGGGAGGTGGGTGGGAAGCAAAATTCCCCGTCATCAACCCCTAGTTCGAGTCGGATATATTCGGTTATGAGTCTCCTACTAAGGAGAGGGATTTTAATGAATTCAGCACATCGCTTAAAGGTGAGTGCCGGAAGATGTCCGCGATGCTGAATTTGACGACCGATGCCTGATCAGGCTCGACGGATGCGAGCGTGCGGAGTTTGGAACCTGTGGCCGGATACGAATCCGAGGTTCCGACAATGCAAGTCATGTTCGAGGTTGGGTTTGTGTGCGGCTCCAGCGCCGCTGAGTCTGCAGCTCCCGTGGTGGGGTTGAGCTTCCCGTCCTCAGGTGGCATGATCTGCTCCGGATCTAGGGCCGGAGCACTCACAGGTGCTATCTCCTGGGTATGCTCCGACGGCAGATTTAGGTCATGCTCATCGAGGTGGCAGGGGCGGCTGCCATGGGCTCGAACCCGTCGAAGATCAATCCTCCGCGGGTATCAGCAACGTAGTTCAAGCTTCCAAACCCGACCTGATGGCCAGGGGCATAGCTGTCGATCTACTCTAGATGGCCAAGCGAGTTGGCCCGTAGTGCGATGCTACGAAATACGAAGATCTATCCGGGGAGAAAAACTTCCCCCTGGACAACATTATTGTAGATGATTGACGGGGCCATCAAACCTCTTGAAGACGACGCAGCGGAACTCTCAATGAAAGCACCAATGTTGGTGTCAAAACCGGCAGATCTCAGGTAGGGGGTCCCGAACTGTGCATCTGAGGTTGATGGTAATAGGAGACAAGGGACACGAAGTTTTACCCAGGTTCGGGCCATCTTGATGGAGGTAATACCCTACATCCTGCTCAATTGATATTGATGAGTATGGGGGTTACAAGAGTTGATCTACCACGAGATCATAATGGCTAAAACCCTAGAAGTCTAGCCTATATGATTATGATTACCTCTACGGACTAAACCCTCCGGTTTATATAGACACCGGAGGGGACTAGGGTTGTACAAAGTCGGTTATAGAGAAAGGAATCTTCATATCCGAACGCCAAGCTTGCCATCCACGCCAAGGAGAGTGATAACCCACAAGTATAGGGGATCACCTGTAGCCTCTTTCGATAAGTAAGAGTGTCGAACCCAACGAGGAGCTAAAGGTAGAACAAATATTCCCTCAAGTTCTATAGACCACCGATACAACTCTACACACGCTTGACGTTCGCTTTACCTAGAACAGCTATGAAACTAGAAGTACTTTGTAGGTGTTTTTGGATAGGTTTAAAGATAATAAAGAGCGCGTAAATAAAAAGTAGGGCCTGTTTAGATAAAGACACAACTAAGTTAGTTTTAGTATAGAGCTTGTTGTCACACAAGAAAGTTATTTGTCCCTAGGCAATCGATAACTAGACCGATAATCATTATTGCAATTTTATTTGAGGGAGAGGCATAAGCTAACATACTTTCTCTTCTTGGGTCATATGCACTTATGATTGGAACACTAGCAAGCATCCACAACTACTAAAGATCATTAAGGTAAAACCCAACCATAGCATTAAAGTATCAAGTCCTCTTTATTCCCATACGCAAACAACCTACTTACTCAGGTCTGTGCTTCTGTCACTCACGCCACCCACTGTAAGCAAATGATGAACATATTGCAAACCCTACAGCGGGGATCCCTCATTCTTGCGCGACATAGAGAGCACCATAGGACAGCACCAATAATAAAACATGCAACTCAAACCAATCACGACATCAATTAACCCATAGGACAAAATGGATCTACTCAAACATCATAGGATAGCCATACATCATTGGGAAACAATATATAGCATTGAGCACCATGTTTAAGTAGAGATTACAGTGGGTAAAAGGGGGGTTAGACCGCTGCATAGAGGGGGGAAGAGTTGGTGATGATGGCAGTGAAGTTTTTGGTGTAGATTGCGGTGATGATGATGGCCCCGGCGGCGTTTCGGCGCCACCGGAAGAGAGGGGGAGAGAGCCCCCCTGTCCTTCTTCTTCTTCTTCCTTGACCTTCTCCCTAGATGGGAGAAGGGTTTCCCCTCTGGTACATGGCCTCCATGGCGGCGGAGGGGCGAGAGCCCCTCTGAGATTGGATTTGTCTCTCTGTCTCTTTCTGTTTCTGCGTTTTTTGATTCTGCCCTTTCACTGTTTCTTAAATCCCCGGAGATCCGTAACTCCGATTGGGCTGAATTTTGGACATGATTTTTATCCGGATATTAGCTTTCTTGCGGCGAAAGAAGGGCATTAACATCCTTACAGGGTGGCCACGAGGGCCCAGGGCGCGCCCCCTACCTCGTGGCCCCCTCGGGCATCGTCTCACGTTGATTCTTCTTCCCAAAAATCACATATATTCCAAAAAAAAATCTCCGTCGGTTTTTATCCCGTTTGGACTCCGTTTGATATGGATTTTCTGCGAAACAAAAAACATGCAACAAATAGGAACTGGCACCGGGCACTGGATCAATATGTTAGTCCCAAAAATAGTATAAAAAGTTGCCAAAAGTATATGAAAGTTGTATAATATTGGCATGGAACAATCAAAAATTATAGATACGACGGAGACATATTAGCATCCCCAAGCTTAATTCCCGCTCATCCTCGATTAGTTAAATGATAAAAAGATAATTTTTGATGTGGAATGCTACCTAGCATAATCTTGATCATGTAATCTAATCATGGCATGAATATTAAGACACGAGTGGTTCAAATCAATAGTCTATCATTTGACGTTAAGATAATAATACTTCAAGCATACTAATAAAGCAATCATGTCTTTTCAAAATAACATGGCCAAAGAAAGTTATCCCTACAAAATCATATAGTCTGGCTATGCTCCATCTTCACCACACAAAATATTCAAATCATGCACAACCTCGATGACAAGCCAAGCAATTGTTTCATACTTTTGACGTTCTCAAACCTTTTCAACTTTCACGCAATACATGAGCGTGAGCCATGGACATAGCACTATAGGTGGAATAGAATATGATGATGGAGGTTGTGTGGAGAAGACAGAAAAGGAGAAAGTCTCACATCGACGCGGCTAATCAACGGGCTATGGAGATGCCCATCAATTGATGTCAATGCGAGGAGTAGGGATTGCCATGCAATGGATGCACTAATAGCTATAAGTGTATGAAAGCTCAAACTGAAACTAAGTGGGTGTGCATCCAACTTGCTTGCTCATGAAGACCTAGGGCATTTGAGGAAGCCCATCGTTGGAATATACAAGCCAAGTTCTATAATGAAAATTCCCACTAGTATATGAAAGTGATAACTCAAGAGACTCTCTATATGAAGAACATGGTGCTACTCTGAAGCACAAGTGTAGTAAAAGGATAGTAACATTGTCCCTTCTCTTTTTTCCCTTTTTTTCTTTTTTTTCTTTTTTTTCTTTTTTTCTTTTTTCCCTTTTCTTTTTTTTGTAGGCTTCTTTGGCCTCTATCTTTTTTGGGGGGGGAGGGCTTTTTTGGCCACTTTTATTTTGATAATGGGACAATGTTCTAATAATGATGATCATCACACTTTATTTACTTACAACTGAATATTACAACTCAATACTAGAACAATGATATGACTCTATATGAATGCCTCCGGCGGTGTATCGGGATTTGCAATGATCTAGCGTAGCAATGACATCAAAAAACGGACAAGCCATGAAAACATCATGCTAGCTATCTTACGATCATGCAAAGCAATATGACAATAAATGCTCAAGTCATGTATATGATGATGATGGAAGTTGTGTGGCAATATATCTCGGAATGGCTATGGAAATGCCATAATAGGTAGGTATGGTGGCTGTTTTGAGGAAGATATAAGGAGGCTTATGTGTGATAGAGCGTATCGTATCACGGGGTTTGGATGCACCGGCGAAGTTTGCACCAACTCTCGAGGTGAAAAAGGGCAATGCACGGTACCGAAGAGGCTAGCAATGATGGAAGGATGAGAGTGCGTACAATGCATGGACTCAACATTAGTCATAAAGAACTCACATACTTATTGCAAAAATCTATTAGTCATCAAAACAAAGTACTAAGAACATGCTCCTAGGGGGATAGATTGGTAGGAAAAGACCATCGCTCGTCCCCGACCGCCACTCATAAGGAAGACAGTCAATAAATACCTCATGCTCCAATTTTGTTACATAACGGTTCACCATACGTGCATGCTACGGCAATCACAAACTTCAACACAAGTATTTATACAATCCACAACTACCCACTAGCATGACTCTAATATCACCATATTTATATCGCAAAACTATTGCAAGGAATCAAACATATCATATTCAGTGATCTACAAGTTTTACGTAGGATTTTATGACTAACCATGTGAATGACCAGTTCCTGTCATCTCTCTAAATAGATATAAGTGAAGCAAGAGAGTTTAGTCCTTTCTACAAAATATATACCCACGCTCTAAAAAATATAAGTGAAGCAAAAGAGCATTCTACAAATTGCGGTTTTCTATGTGAAGAGAAACAGGCAATCCAAACTTCAAAAGATAAAAGTGAGGCACATGAAGCATTCTATAAAGCCATACTCAAAAGATATAAGTGAAGTGCAATGAGCATTCTATAAATCAACCGAGGACTATCTCATACCAGCATGGTTCATAAAATAAAAGTGAAAACTAAATGCAAAAGACGCTCCAAGATTTGCACATATCGCATGAACAAAACGAATCCGAAAACATACAGATATTTGTTGAAGAAAGATGGGATGCCTTCCGAGGCATCCCCAAGCTTAGACGCTTGAGTCTCCTTGAATATTTACTTGGGGTGCCTTGGGAATCCCCAAGCTTGAGCTCTTGCCTCTCCTCCTTCTACTCACATCGAGACCTCCTCGATCTTCGAACACTTCATCCACACAAAACTTCAACAGAAAACTCGGTAAGATCCGTTAGTATAATAAAGCAAAGCACTACTCTAAGTACTATTGCAGACCAATTCATATTTTGTTTTTTCATTGTAGCTACTGTAATATAACTTTTCCATGGCTTAATCCATTGATAGAAATCGATAGTTTCATCAAACCAAGCAAACTATGCATCAAAAACAGAATATGTCTTAAACAGGACAGTCTGTAGTAATCTGAACATTCACCATACCTCTGTTACTCCAAAAATTCTGCAAAAATTAGGACAAATATAAAATTTGTATAGAAAGACAGTGCAAAAATTTTCAGAACTGTTTGGCGTTCCAGTAAAAAATGTAAAAACGCGCACTACAGACAAAGTTTCTGTCCTGCACCGCACAAACCAACAAGCAATGTAAACATCCTAAAGGCAAACCTTGGCACATTATTTTTATAATACAAAGGAATTGTTTAAGGGGGTAATTTTTTAAAAAAGTTTCTGTAATCAAGGGTCACAAAGTGTCCATGGGCATGAACAAAGTTCAAGGCTAGCTCCCACTTTAACAATGCTCGTCTTTCTCACTTTCGCTTTTCTTTTTGAAAAAAATTTAGGTTCCCCTCTTTATTATTTTTTTGTTTTTAAACTTTATAAAAGCACTCAACAGAAATAAATGACTCTCTAAAACTTCCGGGTTGTCTCCCTGGCAGCGCTTTATTTAAAGCCATTAAGCTAGGCATATAGTGCTCAAGTAATGGATCCACCCGGATCCCAAGGTATATCAAAGCCAATTTTAATTAACAATGATTTGTGATTTAGTAGTGAGCACAAAGCAACATAAATCAAGCAATGACGAAGTCTAACTCTCTTCCTATGCATCGGCATGTCATAAAAGAACAATTCATGCACACATAGTAAAGGCCAATGCATAGTATAAATAGTTTCTTGCAATTTTATCGTGTTGGAAAAATGGAGAGGCGGAGATGTAGTTCCTCTCTCGTAATAATTGCAATTCGGAGCAGCAAGCACATGCATATTATATCTATCAAAATCATCATGTGTAGTAGTAAAACGCAACTCATCAATATAATCCTTAATAAGGGCAAACTTCTCCGATATAGTGTAGTCGGGAGAATTCAAATAGATAATAGGACTATCATGCGTGGGTGCAATAGAAACAATTTCATGTTTAACATAAGGAACTATAGCAAGTTCATCTCCATAAGCATAATTCATATTGGCATCTTGGCCACAAGCATAGCAAGCATCATCAAAAAGGGATATTTCAAAAGAACCAACGGGGTCATAATAATCATCATAGCATTCATCCTTCAGTAAGCACGAAGGGAAATTAAACAATGTATGAGTTGAAGAGTTACTTTCATTAGAAGGTGGGCATGGGTGATCAATCCGCTCTTCCTCCTTTTGTTCTTCGCTCTCCTCCTCATCTTTTTCATCCAATGAGCTCACAATGTCATTAATTTCTTCTTCCATAGACTCCTGCAAAATATTAGTCTCTTCTTGGATAGCGGAGACTCTCTCAATAAAATCATCAATATCGGAATTGAATTCATAATTCTCATAGCAATATTTAAGTATAGCAAAATTTTCAGGTCTATAAACCGAATCATCAAAATCTTCAAACTCTTTAAACAAAGATTCAATTGCATAAGCACCCATAAAAGCAACGAATTCTTCTATTTGTTCCACATCATAGTAATCATATATACCATTAGCATAAGAAGCCAAGGTTTTATCATCATTAAATTTGCATGGAATGGGAAGGTGTGGAGCCTTCATCCTAGAGCAACAAGTATAATCATACCTCAAGCATAGTTTCCGAGCATACCAATGCAACATATGAATTTTATCCCATAATAGTTTCCCTTTTTGAGTCAAGCGATAATCCCTAAAGTATTCACGTTGATCCAACGTGTCTCCCATTGTATAATTGAATAGGGTTTTCTCAGGATTATTAAAGTAGTGCATAATATCTTTCACATAATGAGCATCGAGGGTTTTAGGAGGTTCCCCATCTCCATGAGTAGCAAGTAAACCTATATAAAGCAAACAAACACACACACGAGAATATTCACCCCACGCTATTGCTCCCCAACAACGGCGCTAGAAAAAGGTCTTTATAACCCACAAGTATAGGGGATCAATTGTAGCCTCTTTCGATAAGTAAGAGTGTCGAACCCAACGAGGAGCTAAAGGTAGAACAAATATTCCATCAAGTTCTATCGACCACCGATACAACTCTACGCACGCTTGACGTTCTCTTTACCTAGAACAAGCATGAAACTAGAAGTACTTTGTAGGTGTTTTTGGATAGGTTTCAAGATAATAAAGAGCACGTAAATAAAAAGTAGGGGCTGTTTAGATAAATACACAACTAAGTTAGTTTTAGTAGAGAGCTTCTTGTCACACAAGAAAGTTATTTGTCCCTAGGCAATCGATAACTAGACCGATAATCATTATTGCAGTTTTATTTGAGGGAGAGGCATAAGCTAACATACTTTCTCTTCTTGGATCATACGCACTTATGATTGGAACTCTAGCAAGCATCCGCAACTACTAAAGATCATTAAGGTAAAACCCAACCATACCATTAAAGTATCAAGTCCTCTTTATTCCCATACGCAAACAACCTACTTACTCGGGTATGTGCTTCTGTCACTCACGCCACCCACCATAAGCAAATCATGAACATATTGCAAACACTACAGCGGGGATCCCTCACGCTTGCGCGACGTAGAGAGCACCATAGAACAACACCAATAATAAAACATGCAACTCAAACCAATCACGACATCAATTAACCCATAGGACAAAACGGATCTACTGAAACATCATAGGATAGCCATACATCATTGGGAAACAATATATAGCGTTGAGCATCATGTTTAAGTAGAGATTACAGCGGGTAAAAGAGGGGTTACACCACTGCATAGAGGGGGGAAGAGTTGGTGATGATGGCGGTGAAGTTGTTGGTGTAGATTGCGGTGATGATGATGGCCCCGACGGCGTTCCGGCGCCACCAGGAGAGAGGGGGAGAGAGCCCCCTCCTTCTTATTCTTCCTTGACCTTCTCCCAAGGGTTTCCCCTCTGGTACATAGCCTCCATGGCGGCGGAGGGGTGAGAGCCCCTCCGAGATTGGATTTGTCTCTCTGTCTTTTTCTGTTTCTGCGTTTTTTGATTCTGCCCTTTCACTGTTTCTTAAATTCCTGGAGATCCGTAACTTCGATTGGGATGAATTTTGGACAAGATTTTTATCCGGATATTATCTTTATTGCAGCGAAAGAAGGGCATCAACCACCTTATGGGGTGGCCACGAGGGCCCACGGTGCGCCTGACCCCTTGGGGCGCGCCCCCTGCCTCGTGGCCCCCTCGGGCATCGTCTCGTGTCGATTCTTCTTCCCAAAAAACACATATATTCCTAAAAAATCTCCGTCAATTTTTATCCCGTTTGGACTCCGTTTGATATGGATTTTCTGCGAAACAAGAAACATGCAACAAACAGGAACTGGCACTGGGCACTGGATCAATATGTTTGTCCCAAAAATAGTATAAAAAGTTGCCAAAAGTATATGAAAGTTGTATAATATTGGCATGGAACAATCAGAAATTATAGATATGACAGAGACATATCACATAGTCCCATGCGGACACGGGTGAGGGAATCTTCGGTCTTGTATCTTCATAGCCCAAAAGTCCGGCCCATGTCCAACAGGCTGGACGCCCGAGGACCCCTTAGTCTAGGACTCCCTCAAAGAGCTCCACGTACTCAATCATCATATAGTCTTCCATTATTGCTACTACTCAAAGCATATTCTTAGAACAAATGGCATCCATCGAACACAGAGAAATATAGGGGCTTAATATTTCGCGTCCCAACTTATTTATCACAAAGATAATTGTCAACAATAATAAATCATGATCAAATATATTTGACTGGTCATATGTGCCTAGATCTTTCCCCACCACATGATGCTGCCAACTAGAGAATAATTGAGGTTGAAATGGGAGTGCATACTATTGACTCTTGCATAAAAGTAAACATTGAGAAGTAAAAGATAGGCCCTTCGCAGAGGGAAGCAGAGGTTGTCATGTGCTTTTTATTTGGATGCCCAAGCTCTTAATGCAAAGGAACGTCATGTTATATTGCCCCTTATGATAGCAACCTTTATTATGCAATCTGTTGCTTTTATTACTTTTCCATCACAAGTTCGTACAACGCTCAATTTTCCCTTACAGTAAAAGATCAAACATATTTAGGAGCAATTTTTATTGCTTTATCACCGATGACAACTTACTTGACAGATTTTATTCAATCCATAGGTAGGTGTGGTGGACACTCATGGCAAGAAACTGGGTTTAAGGGTTCTCGGATGCACAAGTAGTATCTCTAGTCAGTATGAATTTTTGGCTAGCAAAAGATCCTAGGCAAACACCACATGTTGGAGGATCTATGACAATATAACTTCTATGCAAATATACACAACCATAACTCATTAGGTTGTCTTCCTTGTCCAACTTCAACTAATTTTCTCAAGTTTGAAAATAATTAATGGGTATTCACAATCATAGAAGATGCCCAAGATAATATATTTGCATGTGAAAGTTCTCTTCCTTGTACTAATCATTCATGAATTGCTTGTATGACCAATATTGTGATTGTCAAGCTTCAAAAGATTTCACTTTCTAAACCCAATGTGAAGCTAATACTAGGCATGATATGAACATATAATTCCAACTTCATGATATATAATTCATTCAACAATTTACTCATAGGATATAAGTGAAGCACAAGAGCAAAATACAAACTACTCCAAAAAGATATAAGTGAAGATCAAGGGAGTAGTTAAGTGAAGGGGTAGTTATGTGAGGACTCTCTTTTATTTAAAAACTTTCAGATCTAAGTATTTTATTAAAACAGCAAGCTAAACAAAACAAAATGACATTCCAAGAATAGCCCAACTAATGTTAAAAGCAAAAACTTAGGCTCAACCGATACTAACCAATAATTGTTGATGAAGAAAGGTGGGATGCCTACCGGGGCATCCCCAAGCTTAGATGCTTGAGACTTCTTGAAATATTATCTTGGGATGCCGTGGGCATCCCCAAGCTTGAGTTTTTATGTCTCCTTAATTCCTTTTATTTCACGGTTTCCCTAAATCTGAAAAACTTCATCCACACAAAACTCAATAAGAACTCGTGAGAAACGTTAGTATAAATCAATGCAACACCTTATCATTCTCTACTGTAGCAAATCACTAAAATTATTATTCAAAATTGCATACTAAATGCCTCTACATATTTAATAGTCGTATCCTCAAATATAATCACTAAACAAGCAAAACATATGCAAACAATGCAAACATAACAACAATATGCCAAAACAGTACAGTCTGTAAAGAATGCAAGAGTATAAATACTTATTTAACTCCAAAAATTATGAAAATTTACCACACTATAGAAAATTTATCAGAGCTTATTGTGCAAAAAGTTTCAGCATTTTATCACATTCTGACTTTTCTAGGGAATTTTTGCAACAATGATAAACTTTCTGTTTTGAAACAGCAACATGTATACTTGCAAAATAAGCATGGTGAAGGTTACCCTTGACATTTTTATTGAAAAGAAAGATGAAAAACATTATTCTAAATAAAATCAAGAAAATCCTATCAAAATAAATTGACGCTCCAAGTAAAACTCATATCATGTGACGAATGAAAATATAGCTCCAAGTGAGGTTACCGATAATGTTGGAGATGAAAGAGGGGATGCCTTTCGAAGCATCCCCAAGCTTAGTTGCTTGGATCTTCCTTGGATATTACCTTGGGGTGCCTTGGGAATCCCCAAGCTTAGGTTCTTGTCACTCCTTATTCTCCTCATATCGATATCTCACCCAAAACTTGAAAACTTCAATCACACAAAACTTAACGGAACTTCATGAGATGGGTTAGTATGATAAAGACAAATCATTCACTTTGGTACTGTCAAAGACAAGATTCATATTTGTTCTCACACAATTCCTAATGTACCTCATTATTTCCACAATTTATATTGAGCAATATAAGCCATAGAAACTAGAAAACAAGCAAACTATGCATTGAAAAACAGAATCTGTCAAAAACACAACAGTCTATAGTAATCTGTACTCCAACCATACTTATGCTACTCCAAGAATCCTGGAAAATTAGGACAACCTGGGAAATTTGTATATGAATCTTTTGGAAAATAATCAGGATTTTATCACGCTTCTGGAAAAAATGAAAATTATTTTACTGGGCATAAAAGTTTCTGTTTTTCAGCAAGATCAAATCAACTATCGCCATATACCATCCCAAAGGTCTTACTTGGCACTTTATTGAAACGAAATATATAAAACATGATTAATATAGTAGCCTAATCATGTGAACACACAAAAACAGTAGGGGTAAATGTTGGGTTGTCTCCCAATAAGCGCTTTTCTTTAATGCCTTTTTAGCTAGGCATGATGATTTCAATGATGCTCACATAGAAGATAAGAATTGAAACATAACAAGAGCACCATGAAACACATGACTAGCACATTAAATACTAACCCACTTCCTATGCATAGGGATTTTGTGAGCAAACAATTTATGGGAATAGGAATCAACTAGCATAGGAAGGTAAAACAAACAAAACTTCAAGATTTTCAATACATAGAGAGGAAACTTGATATTTTTGCAATATGTAAAAGCATATGTTCCTCTCTCATAGTAATTTTTAGTAGCATCATGAATGAATTCAACAATATAACTATCACATAAAGCATTATTTTCATGACACAAAAGCATAGAAAACTTATTACTCTCCACATAAGCAAATTTCTTCTCATCAATAGTAGTGGGAGCAAACTCAGCAAAATAACTATCATGAGAGTGAAAATTAAAATTATGATGACAAGTTTCATGGTTATCATTATTCTTTATAGCATACATGTCATCACCATAATCATCATTGATAGCAACTTTGTTATCATAATCAATTGAAGCCTCATCCAAAATGGCGGATTCATCACTAAATAAAGTCATGACCTCTCCAAGTCCACTTTAATCATTATAATCATCATAAATAGGAGGAATACAATCATTATAACAAATTTTCACATCAAATCTCGGGGGACTAAAAATATCATCTTCATCAAACATAGCATCCCCAAGCTTATGTCTTTGCATATCATTAGCATCATGGATATTCAAAGAATTCATATTAACAACATTGCAATCATGCTCATCATTCAAAGATTTTTTGTCAAACATTTTATAGAATTCTTATTCTATCAATTGAGCATAATTTTCCTTTCCATCATTTTCAGGAAAGACATTATACAGTTGGATAATATGATGCAACCTCAATTCCAACTTTTTGTAGTTTCCTTTTTATAAACCAAATTAGTGACAAAACAAGAAACTAAAAGATTCAATTGCAAGATCACAAGATATACCTTCAAGCACTCACCTCCCCGGCAACGGCGCCATAAAAGAGCTTCATTGACAGGATGTGAGTGCCGCTTTCCTAACCTCCCCGGAAACGGCGCCAGAAAAGATCTTGATGTCTACTATGCAACTGTTGGGGAAACGCAGTAATTTCAAAAAAAAATCCTATGCACACGCAAGATCATGGTGATGCATAGCAACGAGAGGGGAGAGTGTTGTCCACGTACCCTCGTAGACCGTAAGCGGAAGCGTTATGACAACGCGGTTGATGTAGTCGTATGTCTTCACGATCGACCGATCCTAGCACCGAAGGTACGGCGCCTCCGCGATCTGCACACGTTCGGCTCGGTGACATCCCACGAACTCACGATCTAGAAGAGTGTCGAGGGAAAGCTTTGTTAGCACGATGACGTGATGACGGTGATGATGATGCTACCGGAATAGGGCTTCGCCTAAGCACCGCTACGATATGACCGAGGTGGATTATGGTGGAGGGGGGCACCGCACACGGCTAGCAGATCAATGATCAACTTGTGCGTCCATGGGGTGCCCCCCGTATATAAAGGAGTGGAGGAGGGGAGGGGCCGGCCCTCTCTATGGCGCGCCCTAAGGGAGTCCTACTCCCACCGGAAGTAGGATTCCCCCTTCCCTAGTTGGAGTAGGAGAGGAAGGGAAGGAGCAGTAGGAGAGAAGGAAAGCCCCCCCCCCCCCAAACCTATTCCAATTCGGCCTCCTGCCCAAGGGGGGTGCACCAGCCCCTTGTGGGCTGGTGTACTTCCTTCTTATGGCCCATAAGGCCCATAACTTCTCCCGGGGGATTCCGGTAACCTCCCGGTACTCGAGAAAAATGCCCGAACCACTCGGAACCATTCCGATGTCAAAACATAGGCTTCCAATATATCGATATTTATGTCTCGACCATTTCGAGACTCCTCGTCATGCTCGTGATCACATCCGTGACTCCGAACAACCTTCGGTTCATCAAAACACATAAACTCATAATACCTATCGTCACCGAACATTAAGCGTGCGGACCCTACGTGTTCGAGAACTATGTAGACATGACCGAGACTCACTTCCAGTCAATAACCAATAGCGGAACCTGGATGCTCATATTGGTTCCTACATATTCTACGAAGATCTTTATCGGTCAAACCGCATAACAACATACGTTGTTCTCTTTGTCATCGGTATGTTACTTGTCCGAGATTCGATCATCGGTATCTCAATACCTAGTTCAATCTCGTTACTGGCAAGTCTCTTTACTTGTTCCGTAATGCATCATCCCGCAACTAACTCATTAGTCACATAGCTTGCAAGGCTTATAGTGATGTGCATTACCGAGAGGGCCCAAAGATACCTCTCCGATAGACGGAGTGACAAATCCTAATCTCGATCTATGCCAACTCAAAAAAACACCATTGGAGACACCTGTAGAGCATCTTTATAATCACCCAGTTACGTTGTGACATTTGATAGCACACAAGGTGTTCCTCCGATATTCGGGAGTTGCATAATCTCATAGTCAGAGCAACATGTACAAGTCATGAAGAAAGCAGTAGCAATAAAACTGAATGATCATTATGTTAAGCTAACGGATGGGTCTTGTCCATCATATCATTCCCTAATGATGTGATCACATTCATCAAATGACAACACATGTCCATGGCTAGGAAACTTAACCATCTTCGATTAACAAGCTAGTCAAGTAGAGGCATACTAGGGACACTCTGTTTGTCTATGTATTGACACATGTACTAAGTTTCTAGTTAGTACAATTCTAGCGTGAATAATAAACATTTATCAGGATATAAGGAAATATAAATAACAACTTTATTATTGCCTCTAGGTCATATTTCCTTCAGCAACTTTATTCTTGTAGACACGTGTTGGGCTTCCAAGCGCAGAGTTTTCTAGGACAGCAGCAGTTTTCCCTCAAGTGGATGACCTAAGGTTTATCAATCCATGGGAGGCATTGGATGAAGATGGTCTCTCTCAAACAACCCTACAACCAAATGATAAAAAGTATCTTGTGTCCCCAACATGCCAAATACAATGGTAATTTGTATAGGTGCACTAGTTCGGCGAAGAGATGGTGATACAAGTGTAATATGGATAGAAGCTATTGATTTTATAATAAAAACAATAAAAACAGCAAGGTAGCAATTGATAAAACGAAGCACGAACGGTATCGCAATGCTTGAAAAATGAGGCCTAGGGTCCGTACTTTCGCTAGTGCAATCTCTCAACAATGCTAATCTAATTGGATCATATAACCACCCCTCAACGTGTGATGAAGAATCACTCCAAAGTTCTTATCTAGTGAGGAACATAAGAAGAAATTGTTTGTAGCTATTCTTTCCGGTCGATCTATCCAAGAGTTCATACTAAAATAACACCAAATTATTCTTTCCGATCGATCTATCAAGAGTTCATACTAAAATAACACTAAGTTATTCCTTCTGATCGATCTTCCAAGAGTTCATACTAAAATAACACCAAAGTAAATTCAGATTCATAATACTCAATCCAACACAAAGAACCTCAAAGAGTGCCCCAAGATTTCTACCGGAGAAACAAAAGACGAGAACGTGCATCAACCCCTATGCATAGATTACCCCAATGTCACTTCGAGAATCTGCGAGTTGAGTGCCAAAACACATATCAAGTTAATCAATATGATACCCCATTGTCACCATGGGTATTCATAGCAAGACATACATCAAGTGCTCTCAAATCCATAAAAGTATTCAATCCGATAAAACGAAATCTCAAAGGGAAAACTCAATTCACAACAAGATAGAGAGGGGAAAACACCATATGATCCAACTATATTAACAAAGCCCACGATACATCAAGATCATGACATCTTAAGAACACGAGAGAGAGAGAGAGATTAAACACATAGCTACTGGTACAAACCCTCAGCCCCGAGGGTGGACTACTCCCTCCTCCTCATGTGGCTGCCGAGATGACGAAGATGGCCATCGATGATGATTTCCCCCTCCGGCGAATTGCCCGAATGGGGTCTAGATTGGTTTTTCGTGGCTACAGAGGCTTGCGGTGGCGGAACTCTGATCTAGGGTTACCCGAGGGTTTTTGGAATATTTGGGAATTTATAGGGTGAAGAGGCGGTGCGGGAGGCCACCGAGGTGGGCACAACCCACCTAGGCGCGCCTGGGCCCCAAGGAGCGCCCTGGTGGGTTGTGCTCCCCTCGGAGCTCCCCTCTGGTACTTCTTTGACCCACTGGGCGTCTTCTGGTCCAAAAAAATCTCCAAAAAGTTTCGTTGTGTTTGGACTCCGTTTGGTATTGATTTTCTACAATGTAAAAAACAAGCAAAAAACAACAACTAGCAATGGACACTATGTCAATAGGTTAGTCCCAAAAAATGATATAAAGTTGCTATAAAATGATTGTAAAACATCCAAGAATGGTAATGTAACATCATGAATACTTCATAAATTATAGATACGTTGGAGGTGTATCAGCGCCGAGGGTGCCCTTGC
This sequence comes from Triticum aestivum, assembly GCF_018294505.1. Taxonomy (NCBI): domain Eukaryota; kingdom Viridiplantae; phylum Streptophyta; class Magnoliopsida; order Poales; family Poaceae; genus Triticum; species Triticum aestivum. The sequence goes on from NC_057797.1 coordinate 428,265,741, forward strand.
CCTTGCCGCTGCTGCTGCCGAAGACGCCCATCGCTTGCTAGGGTTTGCTGTCGCCGGCGAGGAAGCAAAGGGAGTGGTGAGGGGTCAGATGTGGACGAAAGTGGATGAGGATGGCCCTCGCTGCACGCGTGGTTAAAAAAGGACACTTCCACTGGCTGACTAGTGGGCGCACTGTCGGTGGTCTCGTCATAAATAAGACGATGGGCGATAGTTGGTTGGCCTACAGGTGGGGCCACGACGGACGCTGAGGAGACACACGGCGCGTCCGCGCCGACGCATTTCAGGCGCAATTTTGGGCCGGAAATGGGTTGGTGCGGATGCTAGGCAGGTGAGATTTGGGTTTGAGTCGGTGCATAGGGTCTCCACTTTTGTCCGCGCGGGCCCAAACGGACGTAGGCGGACAAAATGGGTCGCCCCTTTGGAGTTGCTCTTATATTTCCGTGCATGCAACCGCAATACTCAAAATTGGCCTTGTTTGGATACTCTAACTTAGCTAGAGGTTAGAGTTAGTTTCTAACTCATGACTAAGTTTAGGAATAGTTTCACATCCAAACCAAAGCCAGTCCAGTCCATATGACTACACACCCAGGATCCAAACCAAACTAATCCAGAAAACTTCAACTAGAACCCAAAATGAACCAAACTGTAGGTTTTTTAACCCAATCCAATCTAGACCATTTCTCAATTTTGGATTGGATTATTGAATCCACAAAGTCAAACCAACCGTGGTATCTTAGAATTTACAAAACCGGGAGTTGCTGACTATGCAACATGTCATTCAAAACAGAGAAGAACCTCTATAAATGGTGAGAACGACTGAAATCGGACAAGTTGTGTCTTGACGAGCTTTGTAACTCGGCGGCGGCGTTAAAGGAAATATGCCCTAGAGGCAATAATAAAGTTGTTATTTATATTTCCTTATATCATGATAAATCATTATTATTCATGCTAGAATTATATTAACCAGAAACTTAGTACATGTGTGAATACATAGACAAAAAAAGTGTCACTAGTATGCCTCTACTTGACTAGCTTGTTGAATCAAAGATGGTTAAGTTTCCTAGCCATAGACATGAGTTGTCATTTGATTAACGGGATCACATCATTAGAGAATGATGTGATTGACTTGACCCATTCTGTTAGCTTAGAACGATGACCGTTTATTTTGTTGCTACTGCTTTCTTCATGACTTATACATGTTCCTCTGACTATGAGATTATGCAAATCCCGAATACCGGAGGAACACTTTATGTGCTACCAAACGTCACAACTTAACTGGGTGATTATAAAGGTGCTCTACAGGTGTCTCCAATGGTACTTGTTGAGTTGGCATAGATTGAGATTAGGATTTGTCACTCCGATTGTCGGAGAGGTACCTCTGGGACCTCTCGGTAATGCACATCACTATAAGCCTTGCAAGCAATGTGACTAATGAGTTAGTTGCGGGATGATGCATTACGGAACGAGTAAAGAGACTTGCCGGTAACGAGATTGAACTAGGTATTGAGATACCGACGATCGAATCTTGGGCAAGTAACATACCGATGACAAAGGGAACAACTTATACCGTTATGCGGTTTGACCGATAAAGATCTTCATAGAATATGTAGGAGCCAATATGAGCTTCCAGGTTCCGCTATTGGTTATTGACCGAAGATAAGTCTCGGTCATGTCTACATAGTTCTCGAACCCGTAGGGTCCGCACGCTTAATGTTCGGTGATGATCGGTATTATGAGTTTATGTGTTTTGATGTACCAAAGGTTGTTCAGAGTCTCGGATGAGATCAGGGACATGACGAGGAGTCTCAAAATGTTCGAGACGTAAAGATCGATATATTGGAAGGCTATATTCGGACATTGGAAAGGTTCTGAGTGGTTCGGGTATTTATCGGAGTACAGGAGAGTTACGGGAATTCGCTGGGGAGTATATGGGCCTTATTGGGCTTTAGGGGAAAGAGAGAGGGGAGGCTGCACCCCCCCAAGGCCTAGTCTGAATTGGACTAGGGGGAGGGGCGGCGCCCCCTCCTTCCTTCTCTTCTCTTTTCCCTTTCCTTCTCTCCTACTCCTACTACATGGAAGGGGGGAATCCTACTCCCGGCGGGAGTAGGACTTCCCAAGGCGCGCCATAGCAGAGGGCCGGCCCTCCCCCTCCTCCACTCCTTTATAGACGGGGGAGGGGGGCACCCCATGGACACACAAGTTGATCAGTTGGTCAGTTGATCTTTTAGCCGTGTGCGGTGCCCCCCTCCACCATAATCCACCTCGGTCATATTGTAGCGGTGCTTAGGCGAAGCCCTGCGTTGGTAGCATAATCATCACCGTCATCACGCCGTCGTGCTGACGGAACTCTCCCTCGAAGCTCTGCTGGATCGGAGTTCGTGGGATGCCACCGAGCTAAACGTATGCTGAACACGGAGGTGTCGTGCGTTCGGTACTTGGATCGGTCGGATCGTGAAGGCGTACGACTACATCAATCGCGTTCTCATAACGCTTCCGCTTATGGTCTACGAGGGTACGTGGACGACACTCTCCCCTCTCGTTGCTATGCATCACCATGATCTTGCGTGTGCATAGGAATTTTTTTGAAATTACTGCGTTCCCCAACAGTGGCATCCGAGCCAGGTTTATGCGTAGATGTTATATGCACGAGTAGAACACAAAGGAGTTGTCGGCGTGGGTATATACATATTGCTTGCCGTCACTAGTTGATTCTTGATTCAGCGGCATTGTTGGATGAAGCGGCCCAGACCGACATTACGCGTACGCTTACACGAGACTGGTTCTACCGATGTGCTTCGCACACAGGTGGCTAGTGGGTGTTTGTTTCTCCAGCTTTAGTTGAATCGGATTCAATGAACAGGGTTATTTCTGAAGATCAAAAAAGCAATCATTGTACCGCGTTGTGGATTTTGATGCGTAGGTAAGAACGGTTCTTGCTCAGCCCGTAGCAGCAACGTAAAACTTGCAACAACAAAGTAGAGGACGTCTAACTTGTTTTTACAGGGCTTGTTGTGATGTGATATGGTCAAGACGTGATGAGATATAAGTTGTTGCATGAGATGATCATCTTTTGTTGAAGTTATTGGCAACTGGCATAAGCCTTATGGTTGTCTCTTTATTGCATAAGATGCAAGCACCAAATAATTGATTTACTTTATCGCTATGCGATAGCAATAGTTGCATGAGCAATAGTTGGCGAGACGACCATGTGACGACACGTTGATAGATATCAAGATGATGGAGATCATGGTGTCATGCCGGTGATGATAGAGATCATGATGGTACTTTGGAGATGGAGATCGAAGGCGCAACATGATCATGGCCATATCATGTCACATATTTTGATTGCATGTGATGTTTATCCTTTATGCATCTTATTTTGCTTAGTTCGGCGGTAGCATTATAAGATGATCTCTCACTAAATTTCAAGGTATAAGTGTTCTCCCTGAGTATGCACCGTTGCGACAGTTCGTCGTGCCGAGACACCACGTGATGATCGGGTGTGATAAGCTCTACGTTCACATACAACGGATGCAAGCCAGTTTTGCACACGCGGAATACTCGGGTTAAACTTGACGAGCCTAGCATATACAGATATGGCCTCGGAACACTGGAGACCGAAAGGTCGGGCGTGAATCATATAGTAGATATGATCAACATAGTGATGTTCACCATTGAAAACTACTCCATCTCACGTGATGATCGGACATGGTTTAGTTTATTTGGATCACGTGATCATTTATATGACTAAAGGGATGTCTATCTAAGTGGGAGTTCTTAAGTAATATGATTGATTGAACTTAAATTTATCATGAACCTAGTCTTGATAGTATTTGCATTTCTATGTTGTAGATCAATTGCTCGCGTATAGCTTCCCCGTTTTATTTATGATATGTTCCTAGAGAAACTATATTGAAAGATGATAGTAGCAATGATGCGGATTAGATCCATGATATGAGGATTATCCTCATTACTGCACAAAAGAATTATGTCCTTGATGCACCGCTAGGTGACAGACCTATTGCAGGAGCAGATGTAGACGTTATGAACGTTTGACAAGCTCGGTGTGATGACTACTTGATAGTTCAGTGTACCATACTTTACGGCTTAGAACCGGGACTTTGAAAATGTTTTGAATGCCACGGAGCATACAAGATGTTCCAAGAGTTGAGATTGGTATTTCATACTCATGCCCGTGTTAAGAGGTATGAGACCTCTGACAAATACTTTGCCTACAAGATGGAGGAGAATAGCTCAGCTAGTGAGCATGTGCTCAGAATGTCTGAGTACTACAATCACTTGAATCAAGTGGGAGTTAATCTTCTAGATAATATAGTGATTGACAGAGTTCTCTAGTCACTATCACCAAGTTACTAGAACTTCGTGATGAACTATAATATGTAAGGGATAACAGAAACGATTCCCAAGCTCTTCGTGATGCTGAAATCAACGAAGGTAGAAACCAAGAAAAGCATCAAGTTGTAACATCCCAAATCTTCAATTTGGAATGTTATACAAAGATCATTCTTGCATATCATATTTTATTGCATTTCATCTCGCGATCCTCGAAATCCTAAGCAACTCAAGGACCCTCGGAGAGAGTTGGGGATTTCCCCGGTTTTCAAATTTGATTTTTATCAAATTTTGAAACGAGGATTTTGGTTTTATTATTTTCTCTCCGAAAATATTTCATATTAAAATATATGAGAGAAGATAACATGACTTCTCCAAAATAAATGAAATATTGGAGGAAAAATATTAAAATCAATATTTGTTTTATTTTGGATTTTATTTGCAATTTTGTTTGCATTAGAAAAATTGTACGTTTTCAAAATTGCATTTTAGGGCCAAGAAAATGTTCATCTCGTTCTAAATATTTTATTTAGACGGAGAAAATTTGTTTTGGCATTTTTAGAATTTTATTTTATTTTCTAGGATTTTTTTTAGTTTCGGTGGAATTATTTAAAAAGAAACTCCAGGGCTAACTGGGCCGAAGCCCAGCCGCCGGCCCATCTCTCCCGCGACGCCGTCTCCCTCAGGAGACCGACGCCGCCACGCCCCGAGCCGGGCCGGAGTCCGGTTAGGACTTCGCCACCGCCGCCCTTTGCCCCCTCCCCCAAGGCACCCCCTCCCCTTAAATACCGTCCCCCGGCCACCACCACCCACCACCGCGCCGCCTCGCCCCAAGCCGCCGCAGCCACCGCCGCCTGCTGCTGCCGCGCCCGCCCCGCCGCCTGCCCGCTGCCGCGCCCCGTCACGCCGTCGCCGCCGTACCTTGCCGGACCGACGAGGTAGACCGCCGGTTTTTTTCAAAAAAGAAAACCGATCCGGTTTTTTTAAGAAAACCCTAACTCGTTTTTTTCGGTTTGACGGTTTTTCCCGGTTTTTCTTTTTAGCGGATGTTCGTTCGTACGTTCGTTTTAACGAACAGTTTTCACTCGTTAGTTACAGATAACGAACGCTTGTTCATTAGCCTGTTCGTCAGTTTTCTTTTATCGGATTATTCCGCGATTATTTCTGATCGTGATTTCTGATCCGATTTTCGTTCTAATTTATCTTTTCGCTCGTTAGTCGGAATCAGGCGATTCAAGCACCTAGATCTTAGCCTTGAGACCCTCTTTTCACTTAACCAACTTGCACAAATTTTTTGCTACTGTAAAATTTGACCTAGGTCCAGATTAGTAATCGAATCTTCTTTCTTTTGCCGTTTGAGTTTCGTTACTCCGTTAAATTTGATTCTTTTTGCAAACCGGAGTTCTTAAGTTGAACTTTCTGGTTAGATCTTCTTATTTGAGTTTTCACCCATGTTTCCTAGCTTGATTGCTTATGTAATAGAATTCCCGGAGTGCGAAGCGTGTTATTTGGAGTCTCTAGGTTACGCGGATCGTCAGCAAGGCAAGTAACAGTTTGATCATACCCCTTTATCACCCAGTTTTTATGCATTAGTACCAATCCTAGAACATTGCATGGTTAGGATGTCATTAACATGTGGGTTGGGAAATAGTTGATGAGGTAGAACCTATTACCCTGTTACATTCAAACCCTTGGGAGTTACTTCTACGCGTTGCTTATATTGCTATGCTATGCTCGTAGACATGGTTTGGGTGAGTGAAATCCATGACAGATGTGAGATTGTTAATTAATGGTTCAACTTAAGGTGGCAACTTAAATACACATCTGGGTGGATTGAGGCACCTGGAGTACCTAGTGTTGCCTGTATTTTTGGAAATCCCGGAGTACCCGTGTGATCTTCCTATGGACCGCCACCCAGGCTCAAAGGGAATTGAGATTTTTCATGCTAGAAACTTCTGTGTGCAGCCACAAGCTATTATGGGCTCTGGCATAGTTGAGTAAGTTATGTGAAGCTCTTGAAGAGGTGGATCAGCAGGTAGTGAGATTGTAGGTTTGGTATGGTCTGCCCGGAGTAGAGAGTTAATGTTTCCGAAAGACTGTGTCTTGGTCATCCGTTTCTCAAACACCCTGTAGTGCAAGAAAACCAACGGAGGAGATCGAGTCTTGTGGGGAAAAGTGCGCAAACCTCTGCAGAGTGTATAAACTAATCATGGTTAGCCGTGTCCCCGGTTATGGACAATCTTGAGTATCTAGTACTTGGAGTATCTTAAGTATGTCATCACTCTAAATTAATATTGTTGGGTTGATAATTACCTTAATTGGGATTGATTTGGAGGAACCTTCTCAATGATGTTTCAACTACCATGATAGTTAAATTAAAATCTATTCCTTTGTTGTAGGAAAAAATTGGCTTTTCGCAAAAACTGTAACCTTAGAGCTTTCCAACAGCCAAATATGCATGTAGTGATAGAATTATTCTGTTCTTGCTCTATTGTGTTATTTTGCCAGCATATTCCATGTGCTGACCCGTTTTTGGAATGCAACGTATTGTAATGCCCCGAGACCAATGTGCCAGGTGTCGTCCAGTTCTTCGCTGTCGTTGCCATGTCATTTGCTTGGGGGTCGCATCTTGTCATGTCATCATGTGCATTGCATCATCATGTTTTCGAAACTTGCATCCATCCCGGCCTCCTCGTTCTCTCTGTTGTCCGTTCTGAGCCCAGACAAACTTGCACGCGCCCGCGGCATGTCCGAAATATTATTTTATAAGTGGCCGGAAAATGTTCTCAGAATGGGATGAAAGTTGGCGTGTGGCCTTATTATAGTGTAGGTAGACCGCTTGTCAAGTTTCATCGCATTCGGAGTTCGTTTGATAGCCCAACCGTTAAACTATAGCGGCAGTATAGCCGGTCTTATCTTCGGACGTTTTCGGTCTTCGGAAATCATGCCGGGCTGCATCTCTCCCCTCTTCTCTCAGACCAACCCGCTCTCCACAGTCCACCTAGGCCCATGCCTACCCCTTTTTGCTCAGTGCATCGGACCTCCTCACGCGCGCGTTCGAAAGCTGTCCCGGACCCGACCCGGATAGTCATCACCGTTGGGTCCGGAACATCCCCAAACATCTACAAAATATCATCGTTTTATTTATTGGACTCCTTAGCATATTTATTCTCGTCCATCGGATTTCGATCCGATGATCCAAATCCCTTTCTTTTCGCCTACATGCTATATATAGCCCCTAACCCTAAATTCTAGGGACCTTGTCCCATCCATCCAATCCCCATGCCGCCGCCACTCCTTTTGTTTTCAGCGCCGAGCCAATCAGCTTCTTCCTCCTAGATCCCCTCCTCCCTCGATTTGCGCCGCCGTCCAACCGCTTCCTCCTACCGCGCCCGAGCCTTCCCCTTCCCGAGCCATGCCTCATCCCTGGCCCCTCCTCGCCTCGCCGTCCGACGACGAACGCCGCCGCTGAAGCTCCTCCGCCATGGACGTCAGGCCCAAGGCCGTGCCTCTCCTCAGGCCCGAGGCCCCATCCAGCTGTGCCCTGCCTTCTCTACCACCTCGTGTCGCCGCCCCTGCGTCAGTCCCGCCGGACCTCCTCACTGCCCGAGGCTGGTGCCTCCCCATCGTCGTCCTCGAGCAGAAGCTCACGCCCGAGCTCCATCGCCACCCGTTGCCCCTCACCGGAGCAACACCAGCAGGAACACCATGGCCGCCGCCCATTATAGCTTCGTCTCTAGCGCCACCAGCAGTAGCTTCAGGCCGTCGCCCCAGTCATTCCGCAGGTCGCCGTGCCCTGCCATCTCCGTCTCTCTCTTATTCCTTTCCCTGTTTTTCCCCTCTGAATGCTATGTCTTTTTTTTCTTCAGACAACACCACCATGGCCGCCCGACCTGAAGCTTCGTGCTACCTCGTTCCACGCCCCACCTCCGGCGAGATTGGGCGTCCCCCGGCCGAATCCACTGCCTGCTGCCGTCCTGGACCTCATGTCAGCTGGATCCCGTGCCATTGCTTCCTTCCTCCTCCTGCTGTGTTTTCTTCTCGAGGGAGACGAGCGCCCCGACCTAAAGCCGCGTCCCTGCCTCGCGTTGACCTTGCCCTGCCTCCGCTCGATCTTCCTACGAGGCCCAGCTCCCTCCCTCGTGCAAAGGCCCAGCGCCACCTCTTTCCTTGCCAGGCCCAGCATCGCTAGTTGGCCCATTGTGAGCAGCCCCCCTGTCCCTATGCACTTTTGGGTCGGCCAGATTCGGCCCAGTTCCTATTTTTTTCAGGTCTGCGATTTTGCCTTTATCCCAGAGAGAGCACTTTTGCAGAAAAGACCCTCATGTTCATACATTTAATAACTCACAAACTATGTATCACAGGGAAAAACTTTATATATGAAACTTGCTTAGAATTTCATCTAGTTTAATATTATCCAGCTTTCACCTATGTTTAAAATGCTTAAGATGTTGTTTGTTTAAACTTGCTTAATTAACTTGCTAAAATGATTTATTTCATAACTAAATAACCGTAACTCGGATTTTAATAAACTTTATATGTAAATGGGGTGGAAAACGCCTAGTTTAACATGGTGTACTTGTTTTGCCTGTTTAAGAACTCTAAAATTGTGTTTAGGGCAGAACAGTACCAAACCTAATATATGCATATGAGGTTTTTCCGGACTTGTTGTTTGTTGTTTCGGCCTCATTTAAACTTGCCTAGATAGGTAGTTTTCATTTTCTTCACCCTCTTGCCATGTTTAACAACATTTAATATTGCTGGGTACATAAACGAGATCGAACTAAATAACTTGAACGTGGTGTTTCATCAATATGCAACGGGGTTGCATGTTGAGCTCCACTTAATTTGTAGGGTTGTTTGTGCATTTTGCCATGCCATGCCTCATTAAACCGGACATGCATCATACTTGTTTGCGCATCGTGCCATGCTTATGTGATGATTGTTTACTATGTTGTTTGCTTCCTTTTCGGTGTACTTCTTCTCGGTAATCCGATAACGTTGTGTTTGTGAGGATCCGTTCGACTTCGTCCGTTTGTCTTCTTCATGGGCTCGTTCTTCTTCCTTGCGGGATTTCAGGCAAGATGACCATACCCTCGAAATCACTTCTATCTTTGCTTGCTAGTTGCTCGCTCTTTTGCTATGCCTATGCTGCGATACCTACCACTTGCTTATCATGCCTCCCATATTGTTAAGCCAAGCCTCTAACCCACCTTGTCCTAGCAAACCGTTGTTTGGCTATGTTACCGCTTTGCTCAGCCCCTCTTATAGCATTGATAGTTGCAGGTGAAGATTGGAGTTTGTTCCTTGTTGGAGCATGGACATTTTGTTCGGATATCACAATATCTCTTATTTATATTAATGCGTCTATATACTTGGTAAAGGGTGGAAGGCTCGGTCTTATGCCTGGTGTTTTGTTCCACTCTTGCTGCCCTAGTACGTTCCCGGATTTTGCGTTCCTTACACGGTTGGGTTATAATGGGAACCCCTTGACAGTTCGCTTTGAATAAAACTCCTCCAGCAAGGCCAAACCTTGGTTTTACCATTCACCACCTAGCCTTTTTCCCTTGGGAGTCGCGCATCCCGAGGGTCATCTTTATTTTAACCCCCCCCCCCCCCCCGGGGCTAGTGCTTGTCTAAGTGTTGGTCCGAACTACAGTCCTTTGCATCACCACCTCGGGGAAACTTGAGGGCTGGTTTTAGTTGTACGGAGTGCTCATCCGGTGTTGCCCTGAGAACGAGATATGTGCAGCTCCTATCAGGATGTCGGCGCATCGGGCGGTCTTGCTGGACTTGTTTTACCATTTTCGAGGATGTCTTGTAACCGGGATGCCGAGCCTGATCGGATTGTCTTGGGAGAAGGAATATCCTTCGTTGACCGTGAGAGCTTGTGATGGGCTATGTTGGGACACCCCAGCAGGGATTTGAACTTTTGAAAGCCATGCCCGTGGTTATGGGCAGATGGGAATTTGTTTATGTCCGGTTGTACAAAACCTGAAACTTAACTAAATTAAAATATATCAACCGCGTGTGTAACCGTGATGGTCTCTTCTCGGCGGAGTCCGGGAAGTGAACACGGTGTTCATGTAATGCTTGACGTAGGTTGTTCTAGGATCACTTCTTGATCATAGTTGTTTCGACCATGCTTTTGCCTTCTCTTCTCGCTCTCATTTGCGTATGTTAGCCACCATATATGCTAGTCGCTTGATGCAGCTCCACCTCATACCTTTTACCCTTCCTATAAGCTTAAATAGTCTTGATCACGAGGGTGTGAGATTGCTGAGTCCGTGTGACTCACAGATACTTTCAAAACCAGCTTGCAGGTGCCGTTGAACCGTGCAGGTGACGCAACCGAGCTCAAGGAGGAGCTCGTTGAAGATCGTGTCCGTTATGTTGTTCCGTTTCAGTTGATCGATAGTGGAGCCCAGTCGGGACGATCGGGGATCTGTGCAGCATTTGGGGTAGTCTTCTTTTATTTTGGTTCCGTAGTCGGACCTTGAGTGTATTTGGATGATGTAATGCTTTATTCATGTATTTGTGTGAAGTGGCGATTGTAAGCTAACTATATATCCTTTCCCCTTTAATTATGTACATGGATTGTTTTTCGAAGATTACCTCACTTGCGACATTGCTTTCAATGCGGTTATGCCTCTAAGTCGTGCTTCGACACGTGGGAGATATAGCCGCATCGAGGGCGTTACACGTATTATGTTGCAGACTTTTCAGACGAGGAGTAAGGTTCGTTAGGTCATTGCTATGTAGCTCAGCTCTGCCGTTGGAGTTGATGGACTCACTTTATCTTCCAAGCCTTCCGCTGTTATCGTATTAGATGGCCTTAAGCCATATTTATTGTAATAAGTTCTCTTTGGAGACATTCGATGTAATAAGTGTGTGATTGCTACTCTGTATAAATCCTCGAGTACTGTGTGTGTCAGCATTACCGATCCAGGGACGACACTGAAGCACAGAGACTTGACCGTTTGAGGTCGGGTCACTACAAGATGGTATCAGAGCATACGCTAAGTGTAGGACATAACCACTAAGCTAAAAGCCATAGATCACTATTCTCTTCTCATTTCTGACTCCTCTCCATTTTCTACTCTTTAGGATGACGGACGCAAGGAACAAGTTTGCACAACCGGATGAAGAAGCACCTTTTGGACGACACTTGAAGGAAGTCACTAGGTACCTGAACATAGGAATACCAAGCTTCACCGGGACCTACAACGCCACTTTACCAGAAGAGGAGCGATGGATGATTCAAGTTCAAGTTCCAGGAAGAACCTTCACGCCAATCACTAAACCCATAGAGTTTTCCTTTGATGCACCAACCTGGAGTTTAGGAAAGAGTATGGCAGCTCATATCACCATGGGACGTATTGGAGAAGTTTATCAAAAGGAGCTTAAAGACACTATCTACCAGATCTGTGGGCGCCGAGACAAGCAATGGGAGATGATCAGCACCAGGAAGGATAGATCAATTGCAGCTTTCATCCAGGAACTAAACCAACACATTCGACGCCAGGAGAACCAAATGTGCGCAGGCATGATAGATCTGAAGAAGGCAATAACTAGGATTGCGGAACTGGAGGAAGAACTCAAGGCTACACGTGAAGATTATGAGGAGGAAATCCTCATACTAGTGGAGAAGAATGACGACCTTATTAAGAAGATCGGAATATTCATGGGAGACCCCACACTAGTAGAAGAAGACGAAGAACCTAAGGAGATTCGCCCGGAAGACTACATCATCATCGACGACACCGAATCTGACCTGAGCGATGACGACTTTGAAGATGAAGCTGGAGCAGATATCATGGAGTCTACAACCGAGGAATATTTCTAGTAGACCACCACATCAGTAGTAGTATTCCAAATAGAGTAGTCCGAGCACTTTTGCGATAGTTAGACCAATTGTATGACTTGATTGATTGATTGAGTGAAATGTTTGTGTTTGTCTCATGTGCATATGGGTAGTGCTTTATCATTAGACCTCATTCTATTCTAATCTCTCCCCTCTAAACCCATCAGATGCCTCCGAGACGTGACTCCGGATTTGCTTTCCCACCGGAGCTCACTCAGTTGATCCAGCAACAGAATACCCTGATGCAGTTGTTAGTTCAGAACCAAGGCAACAACAACAACAACAATCCACCACCACCACCAGTTGACAACTTAGCTCGTTTTCTGAGGTTGCAGCCGCCGCTATTTTCCAGTAGCACCGAGCCTATAGTAGCAGATGATTGGCTCCGCAGGATTGGAAGGGAGTTAACCACTGCAGTATGTACTAATGCTGAGAAGGTGCGTTTTGCCGCACATCAGTTGGATGGACCAGCGGCATCATGGTGGGAGAATTACACTGTCACCTACCCCATACCCACGGTGACATGGGACCAATTTCAGCAAGCCTTCTGTACAACCCATGTCTCAACTGGAACCATGAATTTGAAGAAGCGTGAGTTTCACAACTTACGCCAGGGGAACCATACTGTGGCTCAATACGCAAATGAGTTTAGCAAGTTATCTCGCTATGCCCCTGATGATGTGGCCACAGATGCCGCAAAGCAGGAGAAGTTCATGGAAGGGCTGAATGATGAGATGAGTATGCATTTGATGGTGGCAACATTCACCAACTACCAGGAGTTGGTAGATAAGGCTCTTATGATTGAAGGGAAGCAATAGCAGATTGAGAGCCGTAAGAGGAAGTACGGACAAGGGAGGTATAACTCAGGAGCTCAGCAGAAGCCTCGCCTAACCCCGAACTTGGGAGGACTTGTTCATAACCATGGAGGCCACACCCATAATGGAGGGAGTAACCATAATCATACTGGCCCTAGGAATGGGAATGGAGCAAGCAACAATCAGAACCGCCCAAATCCAGCCACACCCACCAAGAGGGACCTAAGCCACGTTACTTGTTCCAAGTGCGGGAAGACTGGACACTATGCCACAGAGTGCCCTGAAGGGAAGAATGGAAACGGAAATGGGAGCGCTGGGAAGAAGCCCAATCCATTCAACAAAGGACAAGTGAACCACGTTAACGTGGAGGAGGTTGAAGAGCAGCCAGACGCGGTTAGAGGTAAGTTTTTGGTTAAGTCATTTACCGCTCTTGTTCTTTTTGATACTGGTGCATCACATTCATACATATCAAGGTAATTCATGGATAAGTTTAAACTACCGACCCAAACCCTTAGGACCCCTCTGTTAGTAAGCTCACCTGGAGCAGAGTATATGGCTAGTCGATGGTGTGACCAGATATCCTTAACCATTGGCAACCATGTTTTTCCGTCCGACCTAATTATCTTGGAGTCACAAGGATTGGATGTGATACTAGGAATGGACTGGATGTCAAAGTATGGAGGAAACATTGACTGTGTTAGTAAGTCAATTTGTCTCACCACCCCGGAGGGAAAAAGGATCAAGTATATATCTAGGCATGCGCCAAGAAGTAGCCAGGTAAATACCCTCACGGGAGTTGTTCAGGAGGGAGTGCCTGTAGTAAAGGATTATCTGGATATTTTCCCAGAGGAGTTACCAGGCATGCCACCAGATCGAGATATCGAGTTTTTGATAGAGCTATTGCCAGGCACAGGGCCAATATCCAAGAGACCCTATAGGATGCCCGCGAATGATCTGGAGGAGATTAAGAAACATATCAAGGAGTTATTGGAGAAAGGTACATTCGACGGAGTTCATCACCATGGGGAGCCCCAGTGCTTTTGGTTGAGAAGAAGGATAAGTCCCTAAGAATGGTTGTTGATTATCGGGCCTTGAATGAGGTAACGATTAAGAACAAGTACCCATTGCCGATGATCAATGATCTGTTTGACCAGCTACAAGGAGCTAAGGTGTTTTCAAAGATTGATCTGCGATCAGGATATCATCAGCTGAAGATACAAGAGAAGGACATACCAAAGACAGCATTCACCACACAGTACGGGCTATACGAATATACGGTCATGTCATTTGGACTGACTAACGCCCCTGCCTATTTCATGAGCATGATGAACAAGGTGTTCATGGAATATTTGGATACGTTTGTTGTGGTGTTCATTGATGATATAATGGTATACTCGAAGAACGAGGAGGAGCACGAAGAGCATTTGCGTTTAGTTCTCGAGAAACTCAGGGAACATCAGTTGTATGCCAAGTTCAGCAAATGCGAGTTTTGGCTGAAGGAAGTCGGATTCCTTGGACATGTTATATCAGGAGAAGGTATAGCAGTTGATCCCACCAAGGTTCAGCCAGTCACTGAATGGTTGGCACCCACTTCAGTTAGCGAGATCCGCAGTTTTCTTGGACTCGCAGGATACTACCGTAGATTCATTGAATTTTTTTTCCAAGACTGTGAAGCCCATGATAGAATTATTGAAGAAGGATATCAAGTTCAAATGGACGGAAGATTGTGAGGCAAGTTTCCAGGAGCTGAAGAAATGTTTGACTACAGCCCCAGTGCTGACACTACCAGATATACGTAAGGATTTTCATGTGTATTGCGATGCCTCTCGCTTAGGACTTGGAAGTGTGCTTATGCAAGACGGAAGAGTTGTTTCGTATGTCTCGCGACAACTAAAACCACACGAGTTAAATTATGCCACGCATGATTGGAACTAGCGGGCGTAGTGCATGCGTTGAAGACTTGGAGACATTACCTTATTGGAAACCATTGTGATGTGTACACGGATCATAAGAGTTTCAAGTACATTTTCACCCAGAAGGAACTGAACCTTAGACAGAGAAGATGGTTGGAGCTTATAAAGGATTATGACATGAAGCTTTGGAGACACCTGTAGAGCTCCTTTATAATCACCCAGTTACATTGTGACGTACATCTAATCTCGAAATACGCCAACCCAACATTCACCTTTGGAGACACCTGTAGAGCTCCTTTATAATCACCCAGTTACATTGTGACGTTTGGTAGCACACAAAGTGTTCCTCCGGTAAACGGGAGTTGCATAATCTCATAGTCATAGGAACATGTATAAGTCATGAAGAAAGCAATAGCAACATACTCAACGATCGGGTGCTAAGCTAATGGAATGGGTCATGTCAACCACATCATTCTCCTAATGATGTGATCCCATTAATCAAATGACAACACATGTCTATGGTTAGGAAACATAACCATCTTCGATTAACGAGCTAGTCAAGTAGAGGCATACTAGTGACGTTTGGTTTGTCTATGTATTCACACAAGTATTATGTTTCCGAATAATACAATTCTAGCATGAATAATAAACATTTATCATGATATAAGGAAATAAAATAATAATATTATTATTGCCTCTAGGGCATATTTCCTTCAATGGACTCACTTTATCTTCCAAGCCTTCCGCTGGTATCGTCTTAGATGGCCTTAAGCCATATTTATTGTAATAAGTTCTCTTTGGAGACATTCGATGTAATAAGTGTGTGATTGCTACTCTGTTATAAATCCTCGAGTACTGTGTGTGTCAGCATTACCGATCCAGGGATGACACTGAAGCACAAAGACTTGACCGTTTGAGGTCAGGTCGCTACACAAGTGTTGAGGTTCACAAGACCACTAGTTTCAAGAAAAGGGTAAAGGGAAGAAGGGGAACTTCAAGAAGAACGGCAAGAAAGTTGCTGCTCAAGTGAAGAAGCCCAAGTCTAGACCTAAGCCTGAGACTAAGTGCTTCTACTGCAAAGGAACTGGTCACTAGAAGCAGAACTGCCCAAAGTATTTGGCGGATAAGAAGGATAGCAAAGTGAACAAAGGTATATTTGATATACATGTTATTGATGTGTACTTTACTAGTGTTTATAGCAGCCCCTCAATATTTGATACTGGTTCAGTTGCTAAGAGTAGTAACTCGAAACGGGAATTGCAAGAATAAACAGAGACTAGTTAAGGGCGAGGTGATGATGTGAGTTGGAAGTGATTCCAAGATTGATAAGATCGCCATCACACACTCCCTTTACCTTCGGGATTAGTTTTAAACCTAAAATAAATGTTATTTGGTGTTTGCGTTGAGCATAAATATGATTGGATCATGTTTATTGCAATACAGTTATTCATTTAACTCAAAGAGTAATTGTTGTTCTGTTTACATGAATAAAACCTTCTGAGGTCATACACCCAAGGTGAATGGTTTATTGAATCTCGATCGTAGTGATACACATATTCATAATATTGAAGCCAAAAAGATGCAAAGTTAATAATGATAGAGCAACTTATTTGCGGCACTGCCATTTAGGTCATATTGGTGTAAAGCACATGAAGAAAATCCATGTTGATGGGCTTTTTGAATCACTTGATTATGAATCAGTTGATGCTTGCGAACCATGCCTCATGGGCAAGATGACTAAGACTCCGTTCTCCAGAACAATTGAGCGAGCAACATACTTGTTGGAAATAATACATACTGATGTATGCAGTCCGATGAGTGTTGAGTCTCGTGGCAGGTATCATTATTTTATGACCTTCACATATGATTTGAGTAAGGTATGGGTATATCTTCTTGATGAAACATAAATCTGAAACATTTGAAAAGTTCAAATAATTTTAGAGTGAAGTGGAAAATCATCATAACAAGAAAATAAAGTTTCTACGATCTGATCGTGGAGGAGAATATTTGAGTTATGAGTTTGGGTTTCATTTGAAACAATGCATAATAGTTTCGCAACTCACACCACCTGGAACACCACATCGTAATGGTGTGTCCGAGCATCGTAACCGTACTTTATTAGATATGGTGCAATCGACGAAGTCTCTTATCGATTTACCACTATCGTTTTGGGGTTATGCATTAGAGACAGCTGCATTCACGTTAAATAGGGCACCATCTAAATCCGTTGAGACGACACCATATGAACTGTGGTTTGGCAAGAAACCAAAGTTGTCATTTCTTAAAGTTTGGGGTTGCGTTGCTTATGTGAAAAAGTTTCATCCTGATAATCTCAAATCCAAATCGGAGAAATGTGTCTTCATAGGATACCCAAAGGAGACAGTTGGGTACACCTTCTATCACAGATCTGAAGGCAAGACATTCGTTGCTAAGAATGGATCCTTTCTAGAGAAGGAGTTTCTCTTGAAAGAAGTGGGTGGGAGGAAAGTAGAACTTGATGAGGTAACTGTACCTGCTCCCTTATTGGAAAGTAGTTCATCATAGAAATTTGTTCCTGTGACTCCTACACCAATTAGTGAGGAAGCTAATGATGATGATCATGTAACTTCAGATCAAGTTACTACCGAACCTCGTAGGTCAACCAGAGTGAGATCCGCACCAGAGTGGTACGGTAATCCTGTTCTGGATGTCATGTTACTTGACCATGACGAACCTACGAACTATGAGGAAGCGATGATGAGCCCAGATTCTGCGAAATGGCTTGAGGCCATGAAATCTGAGATGGGATCCATGTATGAGAACAAAGTATGCACTTTGATTGACTTGCCCAATGATCGGTGAGTCATTAAGAATAAATGGATCTTCAAGAGGAAGACAGATGCTGATAGTAGTGTTACTATCTACAAAGCTCGAATTGTTGCAAAATGCTTTCGACAAGTTCAAGGTGTTGACTACGATGAGATTTTCTCACTCGTATCGATGCTTAAAAGTCTGTCCGAATCATGTTAGCAGTTGCCGCATTTTATGAAATCTGGCAAATGGATGTCAAAACTGTATTCCTTCAAGGATTTCTCAAAAGAAGAGTTGTATATGATGCAACCAGAAGGTTTTGTCGATCCTAAAGGTGCTAACAAAGTGAGCAAGCTCCATCGATTCATCTATGGATTGGTGCAAGCATCTCGGAGTTGGAATATATGCTTTGATAAAGTGATCAAAGCATATGGTTTTATACAGACTTGCGGTGAAGCCTGTATTTACAAGAAAGTGAGTGGGAGCACTACAACATTTCTGATAAGTATATGTGAATGACATATTGTTGATGAGAAATAATATAGAATTTTCTGGAAAGCATAAAGGAGTGTTTGAAAAGAGTTTTTCAAAGAAAGACCTCAATGAAGCTGCTTACACATTGAGCATCAAGATCTATAGAGATAGATCAAGATGCTTGATAAGTTTTTTCAATGAGTACATACCTTGACAAGATTTTGAAATAGTTCAAAATGGAACAGTCAAAGAAAGAGTTCTTGCCTGTGTTACAAGGTGTGAAACTGAGTAAGACTCAAAGCCCGACCACAACAGAAGATAGAAAGAGAATGAAAGTCATTCCCTATGCCTTGGCCATAGGTTCTATAAAATATGCCATGCTGGGTACCAGATCTATTGTATACCTTAGCATCTTTCTGGCAAGGGAGTACAATAGTGATCTAGGAGTAGATCACTGGACATCGGTCAAAATTATCCTTAGAGGACTAAGGAAATATTTCTCGTTTATGGAGGTGATAAAAGAGTTCGTCATAAAGAGTTACGTCGATGCAAGCTTTTTACATCGATCTAGATGACTCTAAGTCTCGATAGGATATATGTTGAAAGTGGGAGCAATTAGCTAGAGTAGCTCCGTGCAGAGCATTGTAGACATAGAAATTTGCGAAATACATACAAATCTGAATGTTGCAGACCCGTAGGCTAAACTTTTCTCACAAGCAAAACATGATCACTCTTTGGGTGTTAATCACATAGCGATGTGAACTAGATTATTAACTCTGGTAAACCCTTTGGGTATTAGTCACATGGAGATGTGAACTAATCACATAAAGATGTGAACTAGATTATTGACTCTAGTGCAAGTGGGAGACTGAAGGAAATATGCCCTAGAGGCAATAATAAAGTTGTTATTTATATTTCCTTATATCATGATAAATGTTTATTATTCATGCTAGAATTGTATTAGCCGGAAACTCAGTACATGTGTGAATACATAGACAAATAGAGTGTCACTAGTATGCCTCTACTTGACTAGCTCATTGAATCAAAGATGGTTAAGTTTCCTAGCCATAGACATGAGTTGTCATTTGATTAACGGGATCACATCATTAGAGAATGATGTGATTGACTTGACCCATTCCGTTAGCTTAGCACAATGATCGTTTAGTTTGTTGCTACTGCTTTCTTCATGACTTATACATGTTCCTCTGACTATGAGATTATGCAACTCCCGAATACCGGAGGAACACTTTGTGTGCTACCAAATGTCACAACGTAACTGGGTGATTATAAAGGTGCTCTACAGGTGTCTCCAATGGTACTTGTTGAGTTGGCATAGATCGAGATTAGGATTTGTCACTCCGATTGTCGAAGAAGTATCTCTGGGCCCTCTCGGTAATGCACATCACTATAAGCCTTGCAAGCAATGTGACTAATGAGTTAGTTGCGGGATGATGCATTACGAAACAAGTAAAGAGACTTGCCGGTAACGAGATTGAACTAGGTATTGAGATACCGACGATCGAATCTCGGGCAAGTAACATACCGATGACAAAGGGAACAACGTATACCGTTATGCGGTTTGACCGATAAAGATCTTCGCAGAATATGTAGGAGCCAATATGAGCATCCATGTTCCGCTATTGGTTATTTAATGGAGACATGTCTCGGTCATGTCTACATAGTTCTCGAACCCGTAGGGTCCACACGCTTAACGTTTCGATGACTATCGATATTATGAGTTTATGTGTTTTGATGTACCGAAGGTTGTTCGGGGTCCCGGATGAGATCATGGACATGACGAGGAGTCTCGAAATGTTCGAGACGCAAAGATCGATATATTGGAAGGCTATATTCGGACATCGGAAAGGTTCTGAGTGGTTAAGGTATTTATCAGAGTACCGGAGAGTTAGGGGAATTCGTTGGGGAGTATATGAGCCTTATTGGGCTTTAGGGGAAAGAGAAAGGGGAGGTTGCGCTCCCCCCCAAGGCCTAGTTTGAGTTGGACTAGGGGGAGGGCGGCGCCCCCTCCTTCCTTCTCTTCTCTTTTCCCTTTCCTTCTCTCCTACTCCTACTACATGGAAGGGGGGGGATCCTACTCCCGGTGGGAGTAGGACTCCCCAGGGCGCGCTATAGTAGAGGGCCGGCCCTCCCCCTCCCCCACTCATTTATATACGGGGGAGGGGGACACCCCATGGACACACAAGTTGATCAGTTGATCTTCTAGCCGTGTGCGGTGCCCCCCTCCATTATAATCCACCTCGGTTATATCGTAGCGGTGCTTCGGCGAAGCCCTGCATCGGTAGCATCATCATCACCGTCATCACGCCGTCGTGATGACGGAACTCTCCCTCGAAGCTCTGCTGGATCGGAGTTTGTGGGACGTCATCGAGCTGAACGTGTGCTGAACTCGGAGGTGCCATACGTTTGGTACTTGGATCGGTCGGATCATGAAGACGTACGACTACATCAACCGCGTTCTCATAACGCTTCCGCTTACGGTCTAGGAGGGTACGTGGACGACACTCTCCCCTCTCGTTGCTATGCATCACCATGATCTTGCGTGTGCGTAGGATTTTTTTTGAAATTACTGCGTTCCCCAATAGGCGTCTCACCTACGGAGCTCCAGCCGCCGACGGCGGCAGCGGCAACCAGTGATCCCTAACCGTAGCGGAGGCGATCGAGCTCCATCCAAGGAAGGGGAAGACAGCCATCCACCGGCCGGATGGTGTTAGAGGGAAGGGAGGGCAGCGACCAAGTGCCAGTCAGCGACAATGATAGCAACAACTGAAGATTCTTAATCGTAGCAGTGGGGGACGGTCGTCGCCCGTCGAGGCGCTCCTCACCTCCTCGTGTCGATTTGGTTGCACGATTTGATTATCATCCATGGGTCGAAACGGTTGACACAGTTCGGTCTATGTCCAGACCAAACCAAACCAGTCCAACAATAGGTTGAGCCTAAACCAAACTAAATTGATTTAGGGACTTAGCCCATTTCATCGAATCTAAAAGCAACCCAATACGAAAACTGACTTAAATTATGGTTTTAGTCTAAACCATCCCAGGTTTACTTATGACTAACCCTGAACTAACTCTAGCCAAATAGATGTTTGGATAACAGGATTAGATTGTAATAAATGCACTAGAAGAATTAGCTCCAATTAACATCTCTTGAGTAGAATAGTTTTTTTAAGATGAATTAGATGCAACTAGCTCAAACTAATGTTTATATTTAGATACTTTAAGGCTATTTGAGCTCAAACTAGCTCAGACAGAAGCCCACGGATCCGGATACGCCGTGACACGGACTAAATACGATCGAAGATAAGGATAGATAAGAAAAGGGGACGACTGCTGCGCGGAAGAGATTACAACAAGCGAATGCGCCAGAATAATTTCCATACAGAACAGAATGGTGCGAGAAGGATTAACTATTTACAGCACCGACTGCAGATTTCTGCACACTCGAAGTCGAAGGGGGAAAATAGAGGAAGGCTGGACACGAGGCAAGCTTCCCAGTGCAACAATCGATCAAGCCACAGGCACATGCGCGGCCCTCCCCCTCTGCCCACTGGCCCGGCCGGCGGAGACGGCGCAGCTCCGGCTCCTGGCAAACGGCACGCCGGCGCCGGCGAGACCAAAGTCGCACGGCCCGTCCTCGTCGATCTTCGCCATGGCCACGCTCCGGCTCCTGGGCACCGCCGGCGGCCGCTCTGGGGCCGCCCGCCTCTCCGACGCGGCGCGCATGAGCTCCCGCAGGTCGCCGTCGCCGTCGTAGGACCGCGAGGAGGATGAGGGGGAGGCGGAGGCGGAGAAGCTGTGGTAGCCGGCGGCCCTGCTGCACGGCGCAGGGGCGGCGGCGAAGGACGGGTAGCCGAAGGAGGCGTCGGACGGGAATTGGCCCGCGCAGCTGGTGAGGCTCCGCACGTAGAGGTCGCGCGCGCGGCCCAGAGCCCGCCGCGGCGCGCGCCACAGCCAGCTTGCCAGCTTGCCGCCGCCGTTGCTGCCCATTCGGCTCATGCACCGCTGGTTAAGCCCGTCGCTAATTACACTGTTAATACTAGTAGCTTTCTTCTAATTCGAACAAGAGATGGACGGGGAGAAGAGAAGAGATGCAGCTCGCGATTCAGGGGGTTGCTTATATATAGAGAGGGAGAGAGCGAGCAAATGATCGGATTTGCAGATATATGGTCTTTATTTTGCTTTCTATGAGTACTACTAGTAGTACTACTATTCAACGCGATAATAATTGTACAAAATATAATACGAGTACTATATTTATTTCTTCTGTACCATTGTGAGAGACGAGCCCATAGGTGGGTGGCCGGTGATGACCGGGCACTTACAGGTGCATGTCCCAAGTTGTGATGACTTGTTCACCTCCAGTTTGTCCTGGATCGAATCAGAGCAAGGCTAGCCGGATGGAAGGGCAGGTTCATGTCCATTGCTGGTCGACGGGTCCTCGTCAGAGCCGTGCTGACTGCAATCTCAGCGTTTGCTATGACAGTGCTTCGCATGCCTAAGAAATTCTTCAAAGAAATTGACAAAGTCAGACGACGCTTCCTGTGGGCACAAAAAGATGAGCTATCCGGAGACAAGTGTAAAGTAAATTGGAGTAAGGTATGCACACCTTTGGATAAACAAGGACTTGGCATCCTCAACCTCGAGTGCTTTGGCCGGGCCCTGCGGCTCACTCTGTGCATTTTAAAACCGAACCGAAAAACCATACCGAAAATAAACCGAACCGAACCGATTTTTTTGTTTTTATGGTTTTGGTTTCGGTATGGTATGAACTTTTCATACCGATTTGAACTTTGGTTTTTATGGTATATACCGAAAAACCGAATGGTTAACCGAATAAACCGAAGTAAAAGATAAATTTATATTTCTTGAGATGAACAACCGTACAAGTTGTCATTTTTCTTGTACATGAGTCAAATTCACTACTAAGCACCTACATTTTTCTTGTAACATTGTCATTTTTCTCTTTTTAAAATGCTAAGCACGTCCATAACCATCAACAGATGAATCAATGCATGCATATATACTTATATATATAGTCATATACTATTTGTGTAAAATAGAATGTGTTTTGAGTCATAAATTTGCAAATTATTATTACGTCATTTTCAAATTCGCGTCAACTTTGGTTTTTATGGTATATACCGAAACCATACCGAAATAATTTGGTATATACCGAAACCGAACCGTATTTTAATTTCATACCGTATTTACCGAAGTATTAATACCGTACATACCGAAAAACCGTATAAACCGAATCATGTAAACCGAATAAACCGAACGCACAGGGCTACCTGCGGCAACGATGGCTATGGCACACCTGGAAACACCCGGACAAGCCATGGGTGGGCATGGAGGTACCGTGCACTGCCTCCGATCGGATGTTCTTCAGCGCGGCCACCTCAGTCACGCTTGGCAACGGACAGACGGCCAGGTTTTGGACCTGCTCCTGGCACCAGGCCGGTGCGCTGCATCTCCTCTTCCCAGACTTATATAAACACTCCAGGAGAAAGAACAGATCGGTTGCTGATGCCATACGCGATGATCGATGGATCCTGGACCTATCGCACGGGCAGACAGATCAGATAGTCCATGACTGCGTCGCCCTGGCAAGACTGTTGCGACTGCTGCCTGTAAACCTCAGTTCAGACACGAGCGACGAGATCCGATGGAACTTGGAGGCCACCGGCTGCTACACTGCTGCTTCGGCGTATCGGGCGCAATTCCAAGCGAACACCACCTCCACATATCCACAGATCATCTGGAAGGCTTGGGCGCCCGGGAAACTGAAGATCTTCTTCTGGTTGTTGCTGCTGAACAGGCTCTGGTGCAACAATCGACTGCAGCGAAGAGGATGGCCCAACACATATTTCTGTCAGTTCTGTTTCAGGAACCTTGAGACGGCCGACCACATCTTCTGGTCCTGCCCTTTCACCATCACAATTTGGAACAACCTCTCGGTTTGGAAGGGCTGTGAAGCACTGAACGCCCAATCCGATCGTCTAGCCCAAAGCAGCACCGATCGGATCACAAGCATTGTCGACGGTACAAAACCGGAGTTCAGAAAGGGCATAAAGTCGCTCATGATGCTTGCAACTTGGGAAATTTGGAGGCACCAGAACGACTGCACTTTCAGGAACAAAATGGCATCTGCTAGAGAAATTTTGCAGACCATCAGGCGAGGCATTGATCTATGGAGGCAGGCTGGTGCAACATGCCTATTGCACCCATTCACGCTGCCACCAGAAGGGATAGGCTGATTAACCTGCTGTCTTATTTTCCCCTTTGATGTTCCCCTTGTTTTTTCCTTTAATCCTTTTGGTCTTCTGATCATCCCCATGTATTTCTATTTTACCCACTGCTCCCTGCTATGATTAGCATGAAAAGCCAGCTATGCTGGATCTTTCAAAAAAAAAGAGTTGTGATTGCAGGGTAGAGTTAGACACACGCGACGCGTGTACTCCTACATTGCATCAGAGATGCGTGTGGATCCACGTGAGTGCGGCTCCAAGAATTGATGACAATCGTATGAAGAACATGTCATTGACGTTGTGTAGATACCTCACGAATTTTGTGGATTTGATTCCTACTGGGCTCGGTCCAAATGAAAGTTGCTATACGAACTGGATCGCTCCGATGAGCATCCCCTGTCAATATCGACGGGATTCGGACCGCGCACTCTCACCTGATCCAAACTTTCTTTGTGCCCTACTGGATGTCTCAACCTAGCTAGCCAAACCATAGTCACATCACATCACATCTCCCTCTGTTTTATAAACCACAACATCACATCCAACCTGGGACTACAGAAAGATGCAAATGGCGCCACCATTGGCATCAGCTATTTTCATCAACTCATAAGAAGCATCAGATGCCTTTTTTTTAGTTATTATACTGAAGGGGAAGCAAGCATGGGCTGATGTATATGCGACCCTCCAGTTCTTGATTATGAAACACAACACTCGGAACGGATTGTCTCTTACTACTACTTCAGGGTTACTGACATAGAAATTAACTAATATATGCTGGTGTTAGTTTTGCAGAGATCAATGGTCTCACCTGTGCACGGTCCATGGCTGACTTTTGGGAGGAGCAAGCAATCAAAGCTTGCCAGCCTTGCGATTTCATGAACGCGTGGTGGTATGAATTGCGTGGGGACGTAAAATTAAGGGTGCCATATGTACTGCTGATAATAATAGATATAGAGCCTGTTCGGAAATGGTCTGGCTCCTCAGAATCCTCGATTCCGGCTCCTGCTCCCGAAATGCTGCTCCTCGTAAAAAATAGCCCTGGAAAAAAACTGTTCGACAGACAGCTCCGCTCCTTGATTCACTCGTGGCGGGTGGAGGAAACAGAAACGAGCGAGTTGTGTGGCCACTCTGGACCGTTTTCCACTTGGCGGTGGCAGTTTCTTTTTAAATTTTATCAACTCCATGATATTGAAGATCTGAGATCTGAGAATTAGCCGCTCCACAAAACTGCATAGCAGCCCGCTTCACTCCGCGTTTTCAGCTCCGTGGAGCTCGAGCGTTCGGCGCCGCTCCACCAACTCTGGGAGTGGAGTTGAGGAGCAGAGAGAAACCGAACACACCCATAGTGATAGATTTTAGTTGTAGTACTCCCGAAAGTACCTTTCTGCTCCGGAGCTCAAATGAGCTCGGTGAGCAGTAAAAAATCGAAACAAATTTAAAAGAATAAAAAAAATTGGAAGAAACATTGACAAAAGTTCTAAGTGCTTGCAAAAATCTGTCATGGAATCACATTCCTGTAAGGCATGGCAAAAAAACAAATTCATTGCTCCAAAATGCTTTTGAAAGTAGCATTCTTAGAGTACCGGTATTTTTTGCCACACCTTCTAGAAATGTGATTTCAAGATGATTTTTTGCAAGCATTTAAAACTTTTGTCAATTTTTCACCCAAAATTTTTTGGAATTTTTTTAATTTGTTTCGATTTTACTGTTCACCCGAGCTCATTTGAGCTCGGGCGCAGAAACTCTGCGTCTGGTACTCCCTCCATTTTTATTTACTCAGTGTATTAGTTTTGATCAAAGTCAAGCTTTGTAAATTTTGACAAAGTTTATAAACAAAAATATTAAAATATACAATGACAAATCAATACCATTACTTTCATTATTGAATGTACTTTCACATCGTATAGATTTGATATGGTAAATGTTTATATATTTTTTTCTATAAACTAGATCAAACTTTACGAAGTTTAACTTCAGTCAAATCTAATATGCAGAGTAAATAAATTCAGGATTGTGATATATAGAGAACATTTCAATTTTAGAGATAGAGATGAGTGCCTCTCATCATTCACCCACTAGAGTAAAAACTGATCCCATCTATATTTTTATCATTTTAAAATTTTTAATGTTTGTTGCTTAAACCGTCGGTCTGATTTAAAATCCATTTTTGCCATTAAATCCGTCACGGCGAGACATTCGAAACTAGATCCCACATTGATATGTTTGGGCGATTTTTTCTTCGGGAAAAACTTACCAGAATGTAAGTTAGGTCATCTCCAACAGTGTCCCTCAAAACGCCGACATAGGTTCGAAATGAACTGTAGAACGTAGTTTGCCATAATGTGAACCCTTATTTATCTACGGACGCGTCCGCTTGTCTGAATTCCCACATACTGAGGGAGTTCTGCGCGCATCCGGACCTCCACCATGTGGGACTCTGACACCCTCGACCAACTCAAATCCCCCACCTGGACCACTTTTCTTTCACTCTGCCCCTTCTCCCTCTTCCTCTACATTCGCGCCCTGCCCGTTCGACGCAATCGTTGCAATTCTAAGGCCATCGCCCAGGCATTGTCAGACGTCCGCAACCCCCACCCACGCTCCTGCCTTGGACTACGGTACCATCCACTCTGGATCAGGTCGTAGTCAGGTACCCTCTGCCCCTGTCGCCGTTGTTCATATCGGACACCACGCCCAACATGTGTTCGGTCAAATGTCATTGAGTTATTCCTTTTACCTTCTTGTTGTTTCTAGAGTAAGCACGATGGTGGGATACTCGGTGAAGGAGGATGAGTCATTGTGCGATGCATGGAAGGGCGTACCTACAGACTTGTAGGCATGATGCAAGGGGGCTCTCGACCTTTCGGCAAAACATGCATGCTTCGTTTCAGGAGCAAAATACTTTGCGCCCTACCACTTGCACATGATTCATGAACGCAATGTGAGGTCGCTAGGCAATTGGTGGTACTGAAGGAAATATGCCCTGGAGTCAATAATAAAGTTATTATTTATTTCCTTATATCATGATAAATGTTTATTATTCATGCTAGAATTGTATTAACCGGAAACATAATACATGTGCGAATATATAGACAAACAGAGTGTCACTAGTATGCCTCTACTTGACTAGCTCGTTGATCAAAGATGGTTATGTTTCCTAACCATAGACATGAGTTGTCATTTGATTAACGGGATCACATCATTAGGAGAATGATGTGATTGACTTGACCCATTCCGTTAGCTTAGCACTTGATCGTTTAGTTTGTTGCTATTGCTTTCTTCATGACTTATACATGTTCCTATGACTATGAGATTATGCAACTCCTGTTTACCGGAGGAACACTTTGTGTGCCACCAAACGTCACAACACAACGTAACTGGGTGATTATAAAGGTGATCTACACGTGTCTCCGAAGGTACTTGTTGGGTTGGCGTATTTCGAGATTAGGATTTGTCACTCCGATTGTCGGAGAGGTATCTCTGGGCCCACTCGGTAATGCACATCACTATAAGCCTTGCAAGCATTGCAACTAATGAGTTAGTTGCGGGATGATGTATTACGGAATGAGTAAAGAGACTTTCCGGTAACGAGATTGAACTAGGTATTAAGATACCGACGATCGAATCTCAGGCAAGTAACATATTGATGACAAAGGGAACAACGTATGTTATTATGCGGTCTGACCAATAAAGATCTTCCTAGAATATGTGGGAGCCAATATGAACATCCAGGTTCTGCTATTGGTTATTGACCGGAGACATGTCTCGGTCATGTCTACATAGTTCTGGAACCCGTAGGGTCCGCACGCTTAACGTTTCGATGACAGTTATATTATGAGTTTATATGTTTTGATGTACCGAAGGTTGATCGGAGTCCCGGATCTGATCCCGGACATGACGAGGAGTCTCGAAATGGTCGAGACATGAAGATTGATATATTGGAAGCCTATATTTGGATATCGGAAGTGTTCCGGGTGAAATCGAGATTTTACCAGAGTACCGGGGGTTACCGGAACCCCCCGGGGGCTTAATGGGCCTACATGGGTCTTAGTGGAAATAGAGGACAGTAAGGGGAGTGTGGGGCGCGCCCTCCCAAGGCCCAAACCGAATTGGTTTAGGGCAAGGGGGGCCGGCCCCCTCTTTCCTTCTCCCCCTCTCCTTTTCCTTCCCCCTCTCCTACTCCTACTAGGAATAGGAGGAGTCCTACTCCTAGTGGGAGTAGGACTCCCCCTTGGCGCGCCTCTCCCTGGCCGGCGCCTCCTCCCCTTGCTCATTTATATACGGGGGCAGGGGGCACCCCATAGACTCAACAATTGATCTCTTGATCTCTTAGCCGTTTGCGGTGCCCCCCTCCATCATAATCCACCTCGATAATATCGTAGTGGTGCTTAGGCGAAGCCCTGCGTCAGTAGAACATCATCATTGTCACCACGCCATCGTGTTGACGAAACTCTCCCTCAACACTCAGCTGAATCGGAGTTCGAGGGACGTCATCGAGTTGAACATGTGCAGAACTCGGAGGTGCCGTGCGTTCGGTACTTGATCGGTCGGATCATGAAGACGTACGACTACATCAATTGCGTTGTGCTAACGCTTCCGCTTTAGGTCTACGAGGGTACGTGGACACACTCTCCCCTCTCGTTGCTATGCATCACCATGATCTTGCGTGTGCATAGGAAATTTTTGAAATTACTACGTTCCCCAACAGTGGTATTAGAGCCAGGTTTTATGCGTAGATGTTATATGCACGAGTAGAACACAAGTGAGTTGTGGGCGATACAAGTCATACTGCTTACCAGCATGTCATACTTTGGTTTGGCGGTATTGTTGGATGAAGCAGCCCGGACTGACATTACGCGTACGCTTACACGAGACTGGTTCTACCAACATGATTTGCACATAGGTGGCTGGCGGGTATCAGTTTCTCCAACTTCAGTTGAACCGAGTGTGGCTACGCCCGGTCCTTGAGAAGGTTAAAACAGCACTAACTTGACAAACCATCGTTGTGGTTTTTGATGCGTAGGTAAGAACGGTTCTTGCTCAGCCCATAGCAGCCACGTAAAACTTGCAACAACAAAGTAGAGGACGTCTAACTTGTTTTTGCAGGGCATGTTGTGATGTGATATGGTCAAGAAGTAATGAGATATAAGTTGTTGTATGAGATGATCATGTTTTGTTGAAGTTATCGGCAACTGGCAAAAGCCTTATGGTTGTCTCTTTATTGCATAAGATGCAAACGCCAAATAATTGCTTTACTTTATCGATACGCGATAGCAATAGTTGCAAGAGCAATAGTTGGCGAGACGACCATGTGATGACACATTGATATAGATCAAGATGATGGAGATCATGGTGTCATGCCAGTGACTATGGAGATCATGACGGTACTTTAGATATGGAGATCAAAGGCGCAAGATGATCATGGCCATATCATGTCACATATTTTGATTGCATGTGATATTTATCTTTTATACATCTTATCTTGCTTTGATTGACGGTAGCATTATAAGATGATCTCTCACTAAATTGTCAAGGTATAAGTGTTCTCGCTGAGTATGCACCATTGCGAAAGTTCTTCGTGCTGAGACATCACGTGACGATCGGGTGTGATAGGCTCTATGTTCAAATACAATGGGTGCAAAACAGTTGCACACGCGGAATACTCTGGTTAAACTTGACGAGCCTAGCATATACTAGATATGGCCTCAGAACACTGAGACCGAAAGGTTGAGCATGAATCATATAGTAGATATGATCGACATAGTGATGTTCACCATTGAAACTACTCCATCTCACGTGATGATCGGACATGGTTTAGTTGATATGGATCACGTGATCACTTAGAGGATTAGAGGGATGTCTATCTAAGTGGGAGTTCATTAAGTAATATGATTAATTGAACTTTAATTTATCATGAACTTAGTTCTGGTAGTATTAGCATATCTATGTTGTAGATCAATAGCTCGCATTTTGCTCCCTATTTTATTTTTTGATATGTTCCTAGAGAAAACTATGTTGAAAAATGTTAGTAGTAATGATGCGGACTAGCTCCGTAATCTGAGGTTTATCCTTATTGCTGCCCAGCAGAATTATGTCCTTGATGCACCGCTAGGTAACAAACCTATTGCAGGAGCAGGTGCAGATGTTATGAACGTTTGGCTAGCTCAATATGATGACTACTCGATAGTTTAGTGCACCATGCTTAAACGGCTTAGAATAGGGACTTGAAAGACGTTTTGAACGTCATGGACCATATGAGATGTTTCAGGAGTTGAAGTTAGTATTTCAAGAAAATACCCGAGTTGAGAGATATGAAGTCTCCAACAAGTTCTATAGCTAAAAGACGGAGGAGAATAGCTCAAGCAGTGAGCATGTGCTTAGATTGTCTGGGTGCTACAATCGTTTGAATCAACTGGGAGTTAATCTTCCAAATAAATTAGTGATTGACAAAATTCTCTAGTCACCATCACCAAGTTAGTAGAACTTCGTGATGAACTATAATATGCAAGGGATAACGGAAACGATTGCCAAGCTCTTCGTGATGCTGAAATCGACGAAGGTAGAAATCAAGAAAAGCACCAAGTGTTGATGGTAAACAAAACCACTAGTTTCAGGTAAAGGGACAAAGGGAAGAAAGGGGAACTTCAAGAAGAACGGCAAGCAAGTTGATGCTCAAGCGAAAAAACCCAAGTCTGGACCTAAGCCTAAAACTGAGTGCTTCTACTGCAAAGGGACTGGTCACTGGAAGCGGAACTACCCCAAGTAATTAGCGGATAAGAAGCATGGCAAAGTGAACATAGGTATATTTGATATACATGTTATTGATGTGTACTTTACTAGTGTTTATAGCAACCCCTCAGTATTTGATACTAGTTCAGTTGCTAAGAATAGTAACTCAAAACGGGAGTTGCAGAATGAACAGAGACTAGTTAAGGGTGAAGTGACGATGTGTATTGGAAATGGTTCCAAGATTGATATGATCATCATCGCACACTCCCTATACTTTCGGGATTAGTGTTAAACCTAAAATAGATGTTATTTAGTGTTTGCGTTGAGCATGAATATGATTGGATCATGTTTATTGCAATATGGTTATTCATGTAAGTTAGAGAATAATTGTTATTCTGTTTACATGAATAAAACCTTCTATGCTCATACACCCAATGAAAATTGTTTGTTGGATCTCGATCGTGGTGATACACATTTTCATAGTAATGAAGCCAAAAGATGCAAAGTTAATAATGATAGTGCAACTTATTTGTGGCACTGACATTTAGGTCATATTGGTGTAAAGCGCATGAAGAAAATCCATGCTGATGGGCTGTTGGAATCACTTGATTATGAATCAGTTGATGCTTGCGAACCATGCCTCATGGGCAAGATGACTAAGACTCCGTTCTCCGAAACTATGGAGCGAGCAACATATTTGTTGGAAATCATACATACTGATGTATGTGGTCCGATGAATATTGAGGCTCGCGGCAGGTATCATTATTTTCTGATCTTCACAGATGATTTGAGCAGATATGAGTATATCTACTTGATGAAACACAAGTCTAAAACACTTGAAAAGTTCAAAGAATTTGAGAGTGAAGTGGAGAATCATCGTAACAAAAATAAAAGTTTCTACAATATGATCGTAGAAGTAAAATATTTGAGTTACGAGTTTGGCCTTCAATTAAAACAATGTGAAAAAGTTTCACTACTCACGCCACCTGGAACACCACAGTGTAATGGTGTGTCCGAATATCGTAACCGTACTTTATTACATATGGTGCGATCTATGATGTCTCTTACCAATTTACCACTATCGTTTTGGGGTTGTGCATTAGAGACATCTACATTCACGTTAAATAGGGCACCATCTAAATCCGTTCAGACGACACCGTATGAACTATGGTTTGGCAAGAAACCTAAGCTGTCGTTTCTTAAAGTTTGAGGTTGCAATGCTTATGTGAAAAAGTTTCAACCTGATAAGCTCAAACCCAAATCAGAGAAGTGCGTCTTCATAGGTACCCAAAAGAAAATGTTGGGTACACCTTCTATCACAGATCCGAATGCAAGATATTCATTGTTGAGAATGGATCCTTTTAGAGAAGGAATTTCTCTCAAAAGAAGTGAGTGGGAGGAAAGTAGAACTTGATGAGGTAACTGTACATGCTCCCTTATTGGAAACTAGTTCATCACAGAAATTTGTTCCTGTGACTACTACACCAATTAGTGAGAAAGCTAATGATGATGATCATGTAACTTCAGATCAAGTTACTACCGAACCTCGTAGGTAAACCAGAGTGAGATCCGCACCAGAGTGGTACGGTAATCCTGTTCTAGAGGTCATGTTACTTGACCATGACGAACCTACGAACTATGAGGAAGCGATGATGAGTCCAGATTCCGCGAAATGGCTTGAGGCCATGAAATCTGAGATGCGATCCATGTATAAGAACAAAGTATGGACTTTGATTAACTTACCCAAAGATCGACGAGCCATTGAGATTAAATGGATCTTCAAGAGGAAGACGGACGCTGATATTAGTGTTACTATCTACAAAGCTAGAATTGTCGCAAAAGGTTTTCGACAAGTTCAAGGTGTTGACTACGATGAGAGTTTCTCACTCGTATCTATGCTTAAGTCTGTCCGAATCATGTTAGGAATTGCCACATTTTATGAAATCTGGCAAATGGATAAACAAAACTACATTCCTTAATGGATTTATTAAAGAAGAGTTGTATATGATGCAACAAGAAAGTTTTGTCAATCCTAAAGGTGTTAACAAAATATGCAAGCTACAACGATCCATCTATGGACTCGTGCAAGCATCTCGGAATTGAAATATACGCTTTGATAAGTTGATCAAAGCATATAGTTTTATACAGACTTGCGGTGAAGCCTGTATTTACAAGAAAGTGAGTGGGAGCACTACAGCATTTCTGATAAGTATATGTGAATGGCATATTGTTGATTGGAGGTAATGTAGAATTATTCTGCAAAGCATAAAGGAGTGTTTGAAAGGAGTTTTTCAAAGAAAGACCTCAGTAAAGCTGCTTACATATTGAGCATCAAAATCTATAGAGATAGATCAAGACGCTTGATAAGTTTTTCAATGAGTATATACCTTGACAAGATTTTGAAGTAGTTCAAAATGGAACAGTCAAAGAAAGAGTTCTTGCCTGTGTTACAAGGTGTGAAACTGAGTAAGACTCAAAGCCCGACCATGGCAGAAGATAGAAAGAGAATGAAAGTCATTCCCTATGCCTTGGCCGTAGGTTCTATAAAATATGCCATGTTGTGTACCAGATCTATTGTATACCCTACACTGATTTTGGCAAGGGAGTACAATAGTGATCTAGGAGTAGATCACTCGACAGCGGTCAAAATTATACTTAGTGGAATAAGGATATGTTTCTCGATTATGGAGGTGACAAAAAGGTTTGTCGTAAAGGGTTAAGTCGATGCAAATTTTGACACTGATCCAGATGACTCTAAATCTCAATCTGCACACATATTGAAAGTGGGAGCAATTAGTTAGAGTAGATCCGTGCAGAGCATTGTTGACATAGAAATTTGCAAAATATATACGGATCTGAATGTGGCAGACCCGTTGATTGAACTTCTCTCACAAGCAAAACATGATCACATCTTAGTACTCTTTGGGTGTTAATCACATAGCGATGTGAACTAGATCATCGACTCTAGTAAACCCTTTGGGTCTTGGTCACATGTCGATGTGAACTATGGGTGTTCATCACATGGTGATGTGAACTATTGGTATTAAATCACATGGCGATGTGAACTAGATTATTGACTCTAGTGCAAGTGGGAGACTGAAGGAAATATGCCCTAGAGGCAATAATAAAGTTATTATTTATTTCCTTATATCATGATAAATGTTTATTATTCATGCTAGAATTGTATTAACCGGAAACATAATACGTGTGTGAATACATAGACAAACAGAGTGTCACTAGTATGCATCTACTTGACTAGCTCGTTGATCAAAGATGGTTATGTTTCCTAACCATAGACATGAGTTGTCATTTGATTAATGGGATCACATCATTAGGAGAATGATGTGATTGACTTGACCCATTCCGTTAGTTTAGCACTTGATCGTTTAGTTTGTTGCTATTGCTTTCTTCATGAATTATACATGTTCCTATGACTATGAGATTATGCAACTCCCGTTTACCAGAGGAACACTTTGTGTGCCACCAAATGTCACAATGTATCTGGGTGATTATAAAGGTGCTCTACAGGTGTCTCCGAAGGTACTTGTTGGGTTGGCATATTTCGAGATTAGGATTTGTCACTCCGATTGTCGGAGAGGTATCTCTAGGCCCACTCAGTAATGCACATCACTATAAGCCTTGCAAGCATTGCAACTAATGAGTTAGTTGCGGGATGATGTATTACCGAATGAGTAAAGAGACTTGCTGATAACGAGATTGAACTAGGTATTAAGATACCGACGATCGAATCTCGGGCAAGTAACATACCGATGACAAAGGGAACAACGTATGTTGTTATGCGGTCTGACCGATAAAGATCTTCGTAGAATATGTAGGAGCCAATATGAGCATCCATGTTCTGCTATTGGTTATTTAACGGAGACATGTCTCGGTCATGTCTACATAGTTCTCGAACCCGTAGGGTCCACACGCTTAACGTTTCGATGACAGTTATATTATGAGTTTATATGTTTTGATGTACCGAAGGTTGTTCGGAGTCCCGGATCTGATCCCGGACATGACGAGGAGTCTCGAAATGGTCGATACATGAAGATTGATATATTTGAAGCCTATATTTGGATATCGGAAGTGTTCCGGGTGAAATCGAGATTTTACCGGAGTACCGGGGGTTACCGGAACCCCTCCCCCCCCCCCCGAGGGGGGCTTAATGGGCCTACATGGGCCTTAGTGGAAATAGAGGGCAGCCAGGGGAGTGTGGGTGCACCCCCCCAAGGCCCAAACCGAATTGGTTTAGGGCAAGGGGGGCCGGCCCCCTCTTTCCTTCTCCCCCTCTCCCTTTTCTTCCCCCTCTCCTACTCCTACTAGGAATAGGAGGAGTCCTACTCTTAGTGGGAGTAGGACTCCCCCTTGGCGCGCCTCTCCCTGGCCGTCCGCCTCCTCCCCTTGCTCCTTTATATACGGGGGCAGGGGCACCCCATAGACACAACAATTGATCTCTTGATCTCTTAGCCGTGTGCGATGCCCCCTCCACCATAATCCACCTCGATAATATCGTAGCGGTGCTTAGGCAAAGCCCTGCGTCGGTAGAACATCATCATGGTCACCATGCCGTCGTGCTGACGAAACTCTCCCTCAACACTCGGCTAGATCGGAGTTTGAGGGACGTCATCGAGAGAACTCAGAGGTGCCGTGCGTTCGGTACTTGATCGGTCGGATCATGAAGACGTACGACTACATCAACTGTGTTGTGCTAACGCTTCCGCTTTCGGTCTACGAGGATACGTGGACACACTCTCCCCTCTCGTTGCTATGCATCACCATGATCTTGCGTGTGCGTAGGAAATTTTTGAAATTACTACGTTCCCCAACAAGTACACCATCTCCAACTCCATCATGAAGTTTTATGTTGCGATTGCACAAGTGGAGAGAAGGTGGCCTCAGGGCTCGTCAACTATAGAGATCCTAAGTTTTGCTTCTTGTTGCTCTACATGTTAGTCAATTCATTGCTTCACTCAATGTTGCAACTTGATAACCATCATGTTGCGTAGCCCGTATGTGCTACTATAATGTACTACAGAACCGAGGGCAAGTCATTTACGTTCATTGGATGAAGGTCAAGGAACACAGTGCATGGGACGACAAAGCACAATGCATGGGACGACATGTACGGATTTTGACTCAAGTATCGATGAATTCAGAAAAAACATGTTAAACATCCAGTTATCTCATATGTAATATTTATATTTTCACTATTGTTGTATTAGGGTATTTGCATGTTGTTTATGGATGAATTGTGTTATTTTGTATATTATATGGGTGTTGAGGACTTAAGGAAAATGGGCAGGCGTTTACAGGACATGGTGGATGGCCGGCTCCCGTATCTGTGTCCTGGACGAGTCCGGACCACTCCGCAGACAAATTGTGTGTCTATTTTGAGGGTTAGTGTTAGAGATGCCCGTACCAGGTTGTGTTACACAAAAATGCCTAGTCATGAAAAACCTGATTTTCTTTCTGCAATGTTCCAATGCCTTTTTAAGGCTGAAAGTTATCATCCAACATACAAGAGGTACCCATAAATGTTCTTGTGTTGTTATCGGCGAACATTATGTGTGTTGTCGAATTGCTCATGGATAGTTGTTGATTTCAAACTAGAACTCGCCATAAACACTAATTAACTACATGACTACTACGTCGGTGGATGTGACCTAACGCTATGTTGGTACCTGTAGCATGGGTAGTGTGGTAACTTTAGTATGAGCAACCTGATAACTATGATATGTGTATTTTGATAACTACAGCATGATCAACTTGATATCCTCAACAATGACAACATGGCAACTTTAGCATGGGCAACACTGTAACTTTAACATGCGAAGCCTGATAATTTTAGCATGAACGACCTGGTATCTACATAATTTTTTTGTTATGTGGGTAATTATATAAAGTAACTACATAATAATTTACATGTTGGAAAGTGTAGCATGGGTGGTGTGGTAATTACTTAGTTGACATGTTGTGAAGTGTAGCATAGGACATTGGTAACTAGCATGAACTCATGTTGTTGGTAACTATAGTATAGGTAATGCTGGATAACAACAATTTTCACCCTAGAAAACAAGGGCTACTTCATCTGGACAAAGGTGGACGGGAGTGGCGACCCGAGTTTCTTGCACTCCTGCCTCTCTCACATAGGAGCACTACTATTATTTGTCGGAATTCTACCCGAGACCTTCCACCGCATATCTATTGCTGACATCCTCTGTAGTTACCAACATATTATTAATGATGCGTCATACAAATCCAACAATTAAAACCCACAAAAA
Source organism: Triticum aestivum (assembly GCF_018294505.1). Taxonomy (NCBI): domain Eukaryota; kingdom Viridiplantae; phylum Streptophyta; class Magnoliopsida; order Poales; family Poaceae; genus Triticum; species Triticum aestivum. Next base: position 428,303,232 of record NC_057797.1, read on the forward strand.
TAATTTCATGTGGTTGATATGATACTAAAATGGTCCAAATATCTAACTTATGTCTAGTGGACAACAACCAAATCTGATGAGTTGGCTATCAGGCAATGTATACCAACCCCATTGACCTACTTTCAAATTGACGCCAACTGTTTGATGATTTTGTTGGCATCCAATTATTCTCAAATATACTATTAAAGAATTGAAAACATCGAAATACTATAAAAGAGTGGAATCCTAGAATTCCTATTCGAGAAATATTTGGGCCCTTAGGCACTATTGTAGTTAGTACTCCCTCCGCAAACTAATATAAAATCGTTTAGAATAATAAAAATAGTGATCTAAACGCTTTTATATTAGTTTACAGAGGGAGTATATCACATTTTTCTTCATTTTACTTGAAAAACAAATTGTTCGTCAGTTACTTTTCCGGTAAACTTATACTTACACTAGAGTTCCGCGTAGATCTTTCTTTGATTGGCCGGCCTCGCCTTTTCCTGCTACTAATTAGGATTCGTGTCACATAAAAAGATTCTCTGTGTGTGTATATATATGGTTGTTCAAGCAAAATAATTGTACCTAATATATTTGCCATCAACAGAATTTCAAAAACGCTGTTGTGTTGATGTTTGCTAAGAGAGTGGCAAATCAAATATTTTGCATTGCAATTTATGTTATCGCAAGAAAGGAAAATTTCTTCAGCTGGCAAAAAACTGAACAAAGCGGATACCTTGCTAAATAAATTTGCCATTGGCGGACAACAAAAATTGCCATTAAAATCATCTGATTTGTTATGTCCTAACCGACGAACATTCGTTTGGACGATTTTTTTCTAAGGACAGGGGTATCGTGGTTTTCCAGAAAAAAAATGTCCTCCCAGCAAATGTCCGTTCGTTAGTATCAAAGTCCATAGATTTTAATGCCGCCGGGCAGTGGTCGGTCGTCTCGGCTGACGGATTCTCCCGATTTCCCGATTAATTCTGACTAGTTGCACTATCTTGGGTATATTTCCTTCTGGTATTATCTTCTTTATGTAAGCTCATTTTTCACGCTATCTCTGAAACCAAGTTGCTGTTTTAGACCAAGAATTTTGTGAATCGGGTACTAGTCACATTGTCGCAAGTTGGACTTTGCACGTGTTGCCTATGTAGCAAAGTCGTCAGGGCAGCCAGGTGCATGAGCCGCGGGTAACACATCGGCGTCAGGTCGCTGTGATTAACGATGTCGCGTAGGGAACCGGGAACGTGCCTTCGTAGTAGTCGCCGTTGACGATTTTTTTTGTTTTGTTTTACGGGAGAACAAGTTTCCCCGGTCTAATTGTGTCTTTCACGTATCCAACTGTTTGACGAAGGACCGGGTTCAATTGTGGAGTACGCACAGAGCAACTCCAACACGTCGATCCAAACGGTTGGCAATTTTGTCTGTGCCATTCTTCCTGTTTATAATTTGAATCGGCAGTACGTTCAACACCCGCAACTCACTTCATGTTGGCGCACAAACTTGAAAAGGCCCGCGGTCGTAGATCATGCTAGCGGCCAGACCGTCGCTCAAAGTTCATGCCAGCGGCTGGCATACAATGTCAGCTCCAAAAAACACCACACAGTTCATGTTGGTGCACTTGACAGCGGCCGACACACATGCCAGCACACAAAAAGAAGCGGAAAATTCAACCATGCTATCTCAGCCGTGGTCATGCCAGCACACTTGCCCGACATACAAAAAGGAGATGGCGGTCGCCGTCATAAATCACTCATCGTCGAACTTGAGCATGTCAGCCTGCATCTTCTCGAACCACAGCCTCTTCCTCGGTGACACGGTGTTGAGGTCCACCGTCATGATCTCCACCCCCATCATCATGCTAGCGAGAGCCACTTCTTTCGCCTTGGTCTTGGCATTGGCGGTCTCGATCTCTAGCATCTTGGATTGCTTCTCCGCCTCCATCTCAAGCATTCTCGTTTACTTCTTCGCCTCCATCTCAAGCCTCCTCCTTTGGATCTCCATGAAGGCGTTCATTTGCTCTTCCTTGTCTTGCCAGCGCTTCTCCTCCGTTGAGTCCTTCTTGGTCATTATGCCCTCCACGGTTGCGATCAACGTCGCATCCTGCTTGTCCTCCTTGGAGTTGGTCTTTCCCCGCAGCCGTGGCTTCCCGCCCTCCCCAACCTCCTCCACGGCTTTCTCCCCCCACGCGCCATGAGGGCGTCATATTGCGCCTTGAATTTCTCCTCTCCGTTGATGACCATTCAACAATGTGAGAGGTTGAAGGACTTGCCTTCATATTGGACCTTGAATGCCTCCAAAGCTTGGATTGCCTACAAATAAATTGCATGCAAGCATATGGGCAAATGGACATGCAATCATATAGAGAATGGAACGAAGAGGGCCGCATGCATACCATATCTTGCATGTCGATGCCGCTCACGGGCGTGCCTTGCTGGGTGGCACAAAACTTGTTGCACTCTTGTTGTATCACCCTACATCGCTTCGAAATGGACACCCACCCGCCCGTGTTATGCATTTGGTTCGGCGCAAACTTCTTGCACTCATGGAACTCACAATGGACCTGAATCCAAAAAGTCGATGCTTTTTGTTCAGCTCTGACCTTGGGGTCTTGCTCAATTTCCCTCCAACACTCATAAAGGAGCTTGTCCTTAGATGGCGTTTATGCCTTTGTCCGCTTGCTCTTGCGCTTCGGCTTCGCCCCAGCGGCTTGGTTGGCGAGCTCTCCTCAAACAAAAGATCGCCGTCGATGTCCATTTCATCTTGTTCCTCGAGGCCATTGTGACGCCCGGATAATTAAGCTACAGTAATCCCATGCTAATGATGCATGTCATTATGTTTTTCAAACTAAATTGCCACTTGATGAAACCAAAACCAAATTCCATTTGAAGTACAAGTCAAATATTTACTTCTTCTGTCATGCAAACAAAAATGTTCAAGATATTGCAAATAACCCTCAAGTAATTTTCATGAAGAAATCAAATCAAATTGAAATTTTATTTTGGCCCTAGCAATATTTTGGTGGACCAGCAACATTTAATTTGATCGGTTAAAATCCCAACAAGTAGTCTTAGATTTCCCAAACCACTCGAAACTTTGTGGGCCTCTCCAAAATAATGACCACTATCTATGTGACAAGTTTCATGTTGAACAAAACTCATTTGGTAATAAATTAAAATGTGAAACAATGGTGAAATGAATAAGCAGGAAAGTAAAAAAGAAAAAGACTAAAACCCTAGTGAGTCTTTGGGCCATATGCGACCACAGTGCACATGGCCCAGCCCACCACGGCCTTTTCCCCTTCATCTGTTCCTCTGTATAGAGAGGAGACAGGGGCCATGGCGTGTCATGCATCCACCCCTGCCATGGCCGCTGTCGTCGTCGTGTCGGGCATCTCGCGGTCCACCTGGTGGATAAGAACGTCGCACGTGACCCTGCTGAAGCCTAGCCACTCCCCCTCTCCCTCGTCTCCCACACATGATCCCCAGCTCGGCTGTGCGCATCCATGGTCGCGTCGCCATTGTAGCTGCGGCCATCATCCTCCCTGCGTCGCTAGAAGCCGTCTAGGAGGTTCCCCTCGCCGTCCTCAACCTCTTCCATGAAGATCCTGACCAGCGACGCATCGAGGCGATGCATCAGTCCCCTTCTTCAACCACGGCCCCGTTAGCCCCCGCCGTTGTCTCAGCGCCGTCCCATGCTCCGGCAAGCCCCCGACCCATCTCGATCTCGCCGTCAACCTCCCCTTGGTGAGCCTCGTTCTACGCCCCTACTTTCCCCACTCGATCCGTCGCCGTAAGCCGCCCCACTGCCATGACCGGAGCTCCCCTCCGCGAGCTCCTGATTGCGCCCGCCCGCCGCCTTTGGCCACCACCACTACCGCGCCGCTGCTCCATTGCTCTGCCCGCCACTCCCGCGCGTCGCCCCGGCAGCGCCCTCCCGCTGGCCGTGGTCGCTGAGCCCTGCACCATGGCCGGCCCCTGCCTACTACCGCTTGCCCGGCCGCTATAGATGCTCGCCGCCGCGCACACCCGCGCTCACCGCAGCTCACCCCAACGCCCTGCTCCCCCTACTCGTCCGCCCGCGTGTGGACACACCTCCGATGCGCCCGTCGTGGCCTGCAGCTGCCTGTCGTCACGCCCACCTGCTACTTCTGACGGCTGCGCCCGCCGCCGTGCCTCCTGCCGGTACCTGCTTGTGACGCCCCCGATTCAATCGTACACTAATCATACACGCAAACATGTACGATCAAGATTAGGGACTCACGGGAAGATATCACAACACAATTCTACAAATAAAATAAGTCATAGAAGCATCATATTACAAGCCAGGGGCCTCAAGGGCTCGAATACAAGAGCTCGATCATAGACGAGTCAGCGGAAGCAACAATATCTGAGTACAGACATAAGTAAACAAGTTTGCTTTAAGAAGGCTAGCACAAACTGGGATACAGATCGAAAGAGGCGCATGCCTCCTGCCTGAGATCCTCCTAAACTACTCCATGTCGTCATCAGCGGGCTGCACGTAGTAGTAGGCACCTCCCGAGTAGCAGTAGTCATCATCGACGGTGGCGTCTGACTCCTGGGCTCCATCGTCTGGTCGCAGCAATCGGGTATAGGAAGGGGGGAAAGGGGGAACAAAGCAACCGTGAGTACTCGTCCAAAGTACTCGCAAGCAAGGAGCTACACTACATATGTATGCATTGGTATCAAATGGAAAAGGGGTATCATATGTGTACTGAACTGCAGAATGCCGGAATAAGAGGGGGATAGCTAGTCATGTCGAAGACTACGCTTCTGGCCAACTCCATCTTGCAGCATGTAGAAGAGAGTAGATGGTAAGTTCACCAAGTAACATTGCATAGCATAATCCTAACCGATGATCCTTCCCTCGTCGCCCTGTGAGAGAGCGATCATCGGTTGTATCTGGCACTTGGAAGGGTGTATTTTACTAAGTATCCAGTTCTAGTTGTCATAAGGTCAAGGTACAACTCCAAGTCGTCCTGTTACCGAAGATCACAGCTATTCGAATAGATTAACTTCCCTGCAGGGGTGCACCACATTTCCCAACACGCTCGATCCCCTTTGTCCGGACACACTTTTCTGGGTCATGCTCGGCCTCGAAAGATCAACACGTCGCAACCCTACCTAGGCACAACAAAGAGGTCAGCACGCCGGTCTAAATCCTATGGCGCAGGGGTCTGGGCCCATCGCCCATTGCACACCTGCATGTTGCGTACGCGGCCGGCGAGCAGACCTAGCCTCCCTTATACAAGAGCAGGCGTTCTAGTCCAACTCGGCGTGCGCCGCTCAGTCGCTGACGTCACGAAGGCTTCGGCTGATACCACGACGTCGAGTGGCCATAACTGTTCCCGCGTAGGTGGTTAGTGCGTATAGGCCAGTAGCCAGACTCAGATCAAATACCCAGATCTCGTTAAGCGTGTTATTTTGAAGTAACCGCGAACGTTGACCAGGGCCAGACCCACCTCTCACCTAGGTGGTCTCCGCCTGCCCCGTCGCTCCGCCTCAAAGTAATAGGCGGGGGCCGTCGGGAACCTAGGCCCACCACTACCTGGATGAAACCATCTGCCCTTTCAGCCCCCAACATCGGAATCACTTGCGGGTACTCAACGAGCCGACCCGACTTTAGTCACAACATGTATAGTATGTATATATAGTATAAACCCATGATCAACACCCGAGTGATCATGGCCCGATAGTATAGCATGGCAGACTGACAAGAATGTAGGGCCACTGATGATAATCTAGCATCCTATACTAAGCATTTAGGATTGCAGGTAAGGAATCAACAGTTGTAGCAACAATGACAGGCTATGCATCAGAGTAGGATTAACGGAAAGCAGTAACATGCTACACTACTCTAATGCAAGCAGTAGAGAAGAATAGGCGATATCTGGTGATCAAGGGGGGGGGGGGCTTGCCTGGTTGCTCTGCAGACAGACACAAACCCTCGAAGGTGAAGTAGTCAAACACTGGTTCAACCGCGGTCTCGGGGTCTACCGGAAAGAAGTAACGAAGGGGGAACACAATAAATAACAGAGCAATCAAAGCATCACAAACAATAACAAGGAAATACGCGGTGCTATGGTTGACCTAACGCGGTACTAGGTGGTACCGGTGAAGGGGGGAAATATCCCCGGTATTTAGCGTTTTCGGACAGATGAACCGGAGGGGGAAAGTTACATGTTTACTATGCTAGGGGTGCGTGGCGGACGAACGGGTTGCGTATCTGGATTCGTCTCGTCGTTCTGAGCAACTTTCATGTACAAAGTTTTTCCATCCGAGATACGGTTTATTTTATATTAATTTTCAAAGTTTTATGCATTTTCTGAATTTAATTTAATTCGAAATTAAATGTGAAATGCTAGGTGCACCCAATTCTAGTACACAGAAGTGTACCAAAGGGGCTGACATATGGGACCGGGGGGCCAGTTGACCAGTCAAACTTTGAATGGTCAACAGGGGTAGGGCCCCCTGTCATTGTCTGCCTAATTTAACTAACATATTAATTAAACTAATTTAGGTTGATTAATTAACTATTTAATTATTTATTTTATTTATACTTAAAAATATCTTTTTTTGTAATTTAAATAGGGACAGGGCCCACTGTTAGTGGCTAACTTAGGAGGGGGTTAGTGCTAATCTAACCCCCAATTAGCACAGGCCTGCCCAATCTGGCAGAGGCGTAGCCGGCAGGGGCTACGCCCGCGCACAGACGGGGGACACCGGCGTAGCAGGCTGGCTGGCCGGATCAGCGGCGAGCGGCGCGGCATGGGAGCATGAGGGACGGGCGCGGGGCAGCGCAAATTGGAGGGGCGAGCTCGCGCGGGGCCAATGGCAGAGGCGGGCGCGACCAACAACGACGGAGCGCGGCGGGCGGCGCCGGGTGCGGTCAGGCGCAGTTGCAGGCGGGCGGCGGGATCGCAGCCGGCAGCGGTGCGCGAGCACGGCGCGCGGCGTGAGCAGCAGGGAAGAGGAGGCAGCAGTAGTTTTAGCAACAGAACACAGAAGCAGCAGTGACAGAGTGCGGGAGGTTGGGCGAGGCCACACACGGGCTCCGGGTGGTCCAGGCGGCCGGAGCACGACGGCAGTGCGTCCAGGAGGTGGCTGGGCATGGCCACTTGCGCGCGCCGCGGGCGCAGCGGGTCGCGGGCGAGCACGGGGCGGGCGCGGGTTGGTTTGGTGAGGTGCGCGGGCGTGCGGTGGTTGGAGGCGGCCTACAGCGGGGTTTCGACCACGGCAGGCGCAAGCTCACGGGGTGCACTACGGCGACGAATCGACGAGGCCAAGGCAGGGAATCGAAGCAGGGGCTCACCGCGGAGCTGGGCAAGCCGACGGCGAGGCCGGGTAAGGTCGGGGTCGAGCGAATCAACGGCGGATGACGACGCTCGTGCACGGAGAAGATGGCTCGATCCACGTACTGCAGGGGCGCCTAGCTCCATCCGATGGCCATTGACGGCGTAGTGGACGACGGCGTAGCCGACGTACAAGGTCCTGGGGAGCGGGGATGAAGTTGGGGGCGCAGGCGAGGTGAGGCATGGAGATGGCGGCTCGGCCTCGTGTAGGGAGGAAGAAAAGCGGCTTGGGGAAGGGGAGGATCGATCTAGGGTTCCGGGGGGTGCGGGGTTGCCTTGAAGATGCCTGGGACGAGGGGGGGGGGGGGGGGGGGGGGGGGGGGAAGGCCGTGGGATGGCCGGCGCGTGGCCGGTGGCCATGGCGGATGGCCTCCACGCCTACTGCCTCCACTGTAGCGAAAGGTGGGAGGTGAACATTAGTTGGGCTGGGCCTCCCTGTGCACTTGAGGTCCAGTCCAACAGTAGATAGGTTTTCCCTATTTTTCTATCTAGTTTTATTTTTCTTTTTATTTGATTGTTTCCTATTTTCTTTACTGTTTTGCAATAATTTGAGCTACCCATTGGATTTTTCTAAACATGAAACTTAGCACATAATATAATTATGATATGATGGGGTGGCATAAAAAGTTTCAGAGCATTTGTAATTGTTGAAGTATTTTTAGAAATTGAAAAGGCCAATTAATTGATGCGGGTCCACTGTTTTAATTCCTAGGGGCATTTTGTGAATTCAAATGATGTTGATTTCTACATGACAAATCCTTCGTGAATATTGACAACACCACCAACATTTTTATTTTACTTTTGAAGTTTTAAATTATTTGACTTGCATTTTAAATTTGAATTTGAATTGGTTTTCAACCACGGGGAAATTTAGCTTAGAAATCAGGGTGACTTGGCATCATTAGTTTGGAGTTACTGTAGCATGATTCTCGGGGTGTTACATTGCTGCCCACGTGGCGCCGCCGACCGCGCCTGCGTCGCTCGATCCCACTTGATCTCGTTGCTGCCACACGCCGCTCCCCGGCGGCTCGCCCCACCCGTGCCGGCCATGGCCACTCGCCCCATAGCCTTTCCCCTCGTGCCGCTGCTTCCGCGCGCCTCGCCGCAGACGTCCCGCATCGTCTACCGCCTGTGGCGCTCGCTCGCCTAGCCGCACACAGCCGCGCCGCCTCCGTCCGTCGTTGGCCGCCGCCAGTACCGCACCTGCCGCCGCTGGCCCTGGCCACGGCAATGGCCGATGGTGCTGTGCGTCGTGTGTGTGGGGGGGTTGCGTGCGTGCGTGTGTTCTGTGTGTGAGGAGCCCCTGTCATGTGGGGCTAGTCCTAATTAGACAAGGATTAGGATTAGATTAGTTAACTATTAATTACGCATTGACAGTGGGGCCCATATTTTAATTAAAATATTTTAATACATCCATTTAACGCATGTGTCAATGACTGGTGGACCCCTCCTACGAGTTTGACTGGTCAAACATTGACCCAGTCAATGATGACTGGGTTGCCGACTAGGCAGCCCTGGCCCACTGTCAGCCTCAGTGGCTAGCCCACTGTTTAGTGAAAAAAGTATCTACTGTGCATAATTAGTTTTATTTATATTTCAGCAATTCCAAAAAATCAATAAAACTTTGAAAATTAATATAAAATAATCCGTAGCTCAGATGAAAAAGTTTTATATATGAAAGTTGCTCAGGAAAATATGACGAATCCAAATACGCTCTCTGTTCATCAGTCATGTGCCCCTAGCATAGCGAACATGGAACCGTCCTCCTCCGTTTTATCTGTCCGAAAATGCTGAACTTCGGGAAAACATTCCCGGATGTAATCCCCGTTCGCCGGTATCGTGTAGCACTGTGTTAGAACGCCCCTAGCATCGCGTATCGTCATGTCATGCATATGTTTGCTTGTATTTACTGTTTCTTCCCCCTCTTCTCTCTGGTAGACCCCGAGACCGCTGCTGATGCCCCTGTGATCGACTATGTCACCGACGACCCTTCTTCCCTTTCAGCGGAGCTTTCAGGTAAGCAAACCCCCCTTGGTCATTCTGATATCACCCATTTCATTCTCTCTCATGCTTGCATTAGATTTTTCTACTCTTATTGATTGCTCCTATTCTGATGCATTGCCTGTTTTTGTAACCTGCTGATGTACCTCACATGCTTATCCTAGACTGCTTAGCATAGGCTGGTTAGTGATCCATTAGTGACCCCCACCTTGTCCCTATTGCCCCTGCTTCATCATCGATGACTCAATCAACGTGATCGACGACCAAAGCCCAACACCTCACATCACATCATGCCCCTTTTGTTGCTCGATTTTGCAGAGCTACTATCGAGTGCTAAGGGTGATACCTCGTAACACACTCCTTATGATAACTCTATAGTGTAGCTATTCGGTCGTGGTCATTGAGGGTGATTCCTCCTTCACCACTCCCGATACGACTCTGTCGTGCAACACCTCAAGTGTGAACCTCGAGGGTGATTCCTCCTGAGTTCACCTTGATGATTGCATCAGGTGGATTACACCGAGGGTGATACCTCGAATTCCCCCTTGATGTTGTGGACACACGGTTACCTGAACTTTAATTGAGACCATTGTTGAAGTCGGGTCGGCCCTGAGGGGTACCCACGAGTTGATGTGAAAGTTGGGCGGGCCCGGAGAGCACCCACGAGATAATTACGTGGCACGACCGTGTTGGGAAATGTAGCTTGCAATTTCAAAAAAAATCATATGCCCACACAAGATCTATCTAGGAGATGCATAGCAACGAGAGGGGAGAGTATGTCTATGTACCATCGTAGACCAAAAGCAGAGGCGTTTGACAATGCGGTTGATGTAGTCAAACTTCTTCTCGTTTCGACCGATCAAGCACCGAACGTACGACACCTTCGAGTTCTGCACACGTTCAACTCGATGACGTCCCTCGAACTCTTGATCCAGCAAAGTGTCAAGGAAGTAGATGAGTTCCGTCAGCACGATGGCGTGGTGATGGTGATGGTGATGTGATCCGTGCAGGGCTCCGCCTAAGCACTACGAGAATATGACCGAGGGTTTAATCTGTGGAGGGAGGCACCACACATGGCTAACAGAAGTTGATGTGTATTCTAGGCGCCTCCCCCCTCATATATATAGGTGGGAGGGAGAGGGAGCAGCCAAGGGGCCGCCCCAAGTAGGAGGAATCCTACTTAGGGGCCTTGTCTTAAGGAAATATGCCCTAGAGGCAATAATAAAGTTGTTATTTTACATTTCCTTATATCATGATAAATGTTTATTATTCATGCTAGAATTATATTAACCGGAAACTTGATACATGTGTGGATACATAGACAAAACACCGTGTCCCTAGTGAGCCTCTACTAGACTAGCTCGTTAATCAAAGATGGTTAAGTTTCCTAACCATAGACATGTGTTGTCATTTGATGAACGAGATCACATCATTAGGAGAATGATGTGATGGACAAGACCCATCCGTTAGCTCAGCATAATGATCGTTAAGTTTTATTGCCATTGCTTTCTTCATGACTTATACATGTTCCTTTGACTATGAGATTATGCAACTCCCGAATACCGGAGGAACACCTTGTGTGCTATCAAACATCACAACGTAACTGGGTGATTATAAAGATGCTCTACAAGTGTCTCCAAAGGTGTTTGTTGGGTTGGCATAGATCGAGATTAGGATTTGTCACTCCGAGTATTGGAGAGGTATCTCTGGGCCCTCTCGGTAATGCACATCGCGATAAGCCTTGCAAGCAAAGTGACTAATGAGTTAGTTTCAGGATGATGCATTACAGAATGAGTAAAGAGACTTGCCGGTAATGAGATTGAACTAGGTATTAGGATACCGATGATCGAATCTCGGGCAAGTAACATATCGATGACAAAGGGAATGACGTATGTTGTCATTACGGTTTGACCGATAAAGATCACCATAGAATATGTAGGAACCAATATGAGCATCCAGGTTCCGCTATTGGTTATTGATCGGAGATGTGTATCAGTCATGTCTACATAGTTCTCGAACCCGTAGGGTCCGCACGCTTAACGTTCGATGACGATTTGTATTATGAGTTATGTGTTTTTGGTGACCGAAGTTTGTTCGGAGTTCTAAATGAGATCACGGACATGACGAGGATTCTCAAAACTGTTGAGAGGTAAATATTGATATATTGGACGGAGGTATTCGGACGCCGGAATGGTTTCGGGACATTTTGGATATTTATCGGAGTACCGAGGGGTTGCCGGAACCCCCTGAGGAAATATTGGGCCTACATGGACCATAGGGGAGAGGGGAGGCAGCCCATAAGGGGTGGCCGCGCCCCCTCCCATGGGGAGTCCGAATTGGACTAGGGGAGGGGGCGCGCCCTCCTTTCCTTCTCCTCTTCCCTCTCCCTTTCCCCTTTCTCCCTCCATGAGAAGGAAAAGAGGGGGGGCGAATCCTACTAGGACTTGGAGTCCTAGTAGGACTCCCCTCTCCTTGGCGCGCCCCTGGTGGCTGGCCTCATCCCCTCCTCCTTTATATGCGTGGGCAGGGCACCCCTTGGAGACACACCAATTGTTCCAAGCCGTGTGCGGCGTCTCCCTCCACGGTTTACTCCTCCGGTCATATTCACGTAGTGCTAAGGCGAAGCCCTGCGCGGATCACATCACCATCACCGTCACCATGCCATCGTGCTAAGGAAACTCTCCCTCGACACTTTGTTGGATCAAGAGTTCGAGGGACGTCATCGAGCTGAACGTGTGCTGAAGTCGGAGGTGGTGTATGTTTGGTACTTGATCGGTTGGATCACGAAGACGTTCGACTACATCAACTGCATTAACCTAACGCTTCCGCTTGTGGTCTACGAGGGTACGTGGACACAGTCTCCCCCTCTCGTTGCTATGCATATCCTAGATAGATCTTGCGTGATCGTAGGAATTTTTTTGAAATTGCATGCTACGTTCCCCAACAGTGGCATCCGAGCCAGGTCTATCGTAGATGATATATGCACAAGTAGAACACAAAGAGTTGTGGGCGATCATAAGTCATACTGCTTACCACCAACGTCTTATTTTGATTCGGCGGTATTGTTGGATGAAGCGGACCGAACCAACCTTACATGACGACGTTCATGAGACCGATTGCACAGACATACATGCAACTTGTTTTGCATTAAGGTGGCTGGCAGGTGTCTGTTTCTCCAACTTTAGTTGAATCGAATTTGACTACGGCCGGTCCTTGTTGAAGGTTAAAACAACAAACTTGATGAAACATCATTGTGGTTTTGATGCATATGTAAGAACGATTCTTAATAGATGCCCATAGCAGCCACGTAAAACTTGCAACAACAAAGTAGAGGACGTCTAACTTGTTTTTGCAGGGCATGTTGTCATGTGATATTGTAGGATCGAAAGTATGTCTAGAGGGGGGGGGGTGATTAGACTACTTGACCAACTAAAAATCTAGCCTTTTCCCAATTTTAAGTCTTGGCAGATTTTGGCAATTTAGCACAAGTCAAACAATCAACCTACACATGCAAGTCTAAGAGTATAGCAGCGGAATGTAAAACATTTGCATATGAAGGTAAAGAGAGGAGTTTGGAGGGAGCAAACGCAATGTAGACACGGAGATTTTTGGCGTGGTTTCAATAGGTGGTGCTATCGTACATCCATGTTGATGGAGACTTCAACCCACGAAGGGTAATGGTTGCGCGAGTCCACGGAGGGCTCCACCCACGAAGGGTCCATGAAGAAGCAACCTTGTCTATCCCACCATGGCCATCGCCCACGAAGGACTTGCCTCACTAGGGTAGATCTTCATGAAGTAGGCAATCTCCTTGCCCGTACAAACTCCTTGGTTCAATTCCACAATCTTGTCGGAGGCTCCCAAGTGACACCTAACCAATCTAGGAGACACCAATCTCCCAAAGGTAATAGATGGTGTGTTGATGATGAAATCCTTGCTCTTGTGCTTCAAATGATAGTTTCCCCAACACTCAACTATCTCTCATAGATTTGGATTTGGTGGAAAGATGATTTGAGTGGAAAGCAACTTGGGGAAGGCTAGAAATCAAGATTCATATGGTTGGAATGGAATATCTTGGTGTCAACACATGAGTAGGTGGTTCTCTCTTAGAAAATGAATGTTGAAAGTGTAGGCATGTTCTGATGGATCTCCTTCTAATGAAGGAAGGGTGGAGGGGTATATATAGTCTCCACACAAAATCTAACTGTTACACACAATTTACCAAACTCGGTGGGATTGAATCAGAAAACTCGGTCAGACCGATTTAGTTCGAAATGTGAATGTTAGGTTTTTCGGTGGGACCGACATGTCAACTCGGTGGGACCAATTTCATTAGGGTTAGGGCATAACATAATCTCAGTAAGACCAATTACACAAACTCAGTAGGACCGATTTTGGTAATAAGATAACCAGAGAGTTGGTTAGGCAAACTCGATGGGACCGATTCGCTCATTTCGGTGAGACCGAAATGTTACAAAAGGGAAACAGAGAGTTTGCATTGCGAACTCAGTTTGACCGATCGCTCATCTCGGTTGGACCGAAATGTTACGAAGGGTGTCGGTGTCAAAACCGGCGGATCTCGGGTAGAGGGTCTCGAACTGTGCGTCTAGGCCGGATGGTAACAGGAGGCAAGGGACACAAAGTTTTACCCAGGTTCGGGCCCTCTCAATGGAGGTAAAACCCTACGTCCTGCTTGATTAATATTGATGATATGGGTAGTACAAGAGTAGATCTACCACGAGATCGAGGAGGCTAAACCCTAGAATCTAGCCTATGGTATGATCGTTGATGTGTATGTTGTCCTACGGACTAAAACCCTCTAGTTTATATAGACACCGGATAGGGTTAGGGTTACATAGAGTCGGTTACAATGGTAGGAGATCTACATATCCGTATCGCCAAGCTTGCCTTCCACGCCAAGGAAAGTCCCTCCCGGACACGGGACGAAGTCTTCAATCTTGTATCTTCATAGTCCAGGAGTCCGGCTGAAGGTATAGTTCAGCCATCCGGACACCCCCTAATCCAGGACTCCCTCAGTAGCCCCTGAACCAGGCTTCAATGACGACGAGTCCGGCGCGCAGATTGTCTTCGGCATTGCAAGGCGGGTTCCTCCTCCAAGTACTACATAGAAGATTTTGGACACAAAGATAGTGTCCGTCTCTACAAAATAAGTTTCCACATATTGCCATAGAGAGAATAATATTTACACAAATCTAATCTGCTGACTTATTCCGTAGTGTGACATCACACCACGTCCAAGCTTTTATTCAAACCATTTTACTGTCCCATCTCAGCGCGTTATGCGAGGCGGTTTCCTTGGCACGTCTTGTTAAAGCAGAAATCGTGTCCCCTTATTTCGGGATTCTCATCAATACGGGCGTGGGTAACCCAACCGCGCCATTGATTGCGGCGCTTGGAGATAAGTGAGTTTTACCAGGCTGGTGGGGACATGTAGCTGCGTCCACCCATATAAGGGGATAAAGATCCACCTTTTCACCTACGCCTTCTTCCTCCTTCGCCTATCCATTCTTGCGCACTTGAGCTCCAGCACCCAAGTCCGCACTCCCCACCTCAACCTTCTCCAGCCATGTCTGGAGCGGGAGGCAAGTGGATGGTCTCCTCCGTCACGGAGGGACATATCAAAAAGCTGAGGAAGGCCGGATACCTGTCTAACGACATCGCGTACCGGCGCCCCGAAAAGGGGCAGCTCATCCCTACCCCTAGGCCCCATGAGAGGGTGGTGTTCCTCCCCCATTTCCTCCGCGGACTGGGCTTTCCTCTCCACCCATTTGTCCGGGGGCTCATGTTCTACTACGGCCTGGATTTCCACGATCTGGCCCCGAACTTCGTCCTCAACATCTCGGCGTTTATCGTCATGTGCGAGGCCTTCCTCCGCATCCGCCCCCATTTCGGCCTATGGCTCAAGACTTTCAACGTCAAGCTGAAGGTGGTGCGCGGCAACCAGGCGGAGTGCGGAGGCGCCATGGTGGGCAAGATGGCCAACGTCCTCTGGCTCGAGGGCTCCTTTGTGGAGACCCTGAAGGGGTGGCAATCGGGGTGGTTTTACATCACCGAGCCGCGCGACGCCGAATGGGTCACACCCCCTGAGTTTTGATCCGGACCCCCTACGTGGCTCACCTCCTGGAAGGAGACGGGCCTGTCATGGGGTAAGAAGGGAGAGCTGACCGGACTCCAAACATGCGTCCAAACTCTGGTGGACAAGAAGCTCAAACTTGTCAATGTAGTCCAGGTTATGCTCATCCGCTTGATCCTCCCGTGTCAACAACGGGCTTTCAACCCGTGGGAGTTCAACCTGGCGCGGCACCAAACTCTGAGCAGGCTCTTCGACATGACGTACAAAGATGCCTGGAAGGTGCTTTTCAAAGGCGCCGAGGCTCCCGCATCCGCTACCGAGGATCGCCGATTCAGTGCGCAGCGTCACGCTCTCGCGGTAAGCTATTTTTTCTTCCTTTTACAGGGTATCAGTTTTTCATAGTTTGACTCCATGCGGGATCTAAGCTCCCTTGCCTTTGACAGGATTGGCAGGTGACGTTCGGACAGATCAACTGTCCGGCTCCTTTGCCCGAAGGCCCAGCGGACGCTCGCTTGGCGAAGCTGCTGGTTTCGGAACCCTATGTGGTGCCGGAGAAGAAGGCCGCAAAAAAGGCCGTGGGGACTCGAAAGAGTGCCCAGCGCCAGGAGGTGTCGGATCCATCATCCGATGGTTCCAAGGCGCATTCCTCCCGTGAATACGAGGAGGAAGAAGAGGAGAGCTCTCCCCCTCCAGCGGGAGGAGAGAAGAAAAGGAAGGCCGCCCTCTCTGGGGAGGCCGGAGGGTCCAAGAAGGGGAAAACCCTTCCTCCGGACTACTCCACCGACGCCAACGGCGGAGAGGAGTGGCAGCCTAGGGCCAAGCCCCTGGCAAAATCATAAGTATCCGGATACCAGAGTAATTGATAGTATTTGTTTATTGCACAACTTTCCCTGACGTCGAATATGTTTATGCAGCCCACCCAAAGACTGGCTCGACGCGTCGTCGAGCGGCCCACTGGACTCGTCGGATGTGAACTCACTTCCGACAGCTTCCTCCCCCCTCCCTACGGACGACACCGAAGTGTTGTGCCAACGGTTCCAAGCCGGGAGGATGTGGTCCTGGAGGCGTCGCAAGGCGACCTCCCGGACTCCAGGAGTAAAGGGGATGAAACCCCTCAGGGCTCCAAGTCCGGCTCTAGGCCAGACACCGCTCCGGAACCTTCAAAGGTTCTAGAGTCCGGCGGGGAACCTCCTTCCAAGAGGAGCAAGTCCACCGTGCCGGTGGCCCCCGTCCAACCGGAGGCGCCGGACAATATGTTAAAGGCGCTCCAAGGCGCCTCCATCGACGAGGAGCACCGCGCTATTATGAGTGCGGTGGTCCAGAAGGTTCAGTCCGCCAAGAGCGGACTGACTGAAGCTTGTACTAGCCTTTTGACAGCCTTTGAGGTAAGTAAAGAATGTGTAAATAATAGTACCGCATAGACAGTAGCCCCTGATGCTCTGTTTGGCATTCGGGAAGAAAAGCCGAATAGAGGATCAAATAGAATTCGCAGGAGTCTAACAAAAATGAGTCAATATGCATATGCAGGCTTCCCTGCTTGCGTCCGCCGCACTGACTGCGGAAGTGGACACGCTAAAGAAGAACCTCGAGCGGTCCGAGCAAGAGCTCGGGCGTGCCAAGAAGCAGCTCAAGGACAATGAAGGTAAGAAATACCATGTTTTTAAATATATATAAAAAGGTGCAATTGCAAAGAATCACAGGATTATCGTGGCTATTTTAGGGGCCACGTCTGAAGTGGCGACCCTTAAGCAGGCGCTGGTCGAGGCCTAGAAGAGGGCGGCCTCGAAGCGCACCAAGCGGGAGAAGTATGAGGCCGAGGTTGGCAAGGTGCGGCAAGAGCTCCAGGCTCTCATGGAAAAACATGAGAGTTTGGAGCTTGACTCAAAGACGCGAGCGTCCGAGCTCGCGGTGGCTATTGAAAACGCCAAGTCCGCCAAGGCCGAATCCCAGAAGACCCTCCAGGAGTTGTATGAGGTGAAGAAGATAGCGGCGGGTAAGGCATTCTTTATGCAAAGCAAACACATAGACGTGAGTTACTTGTTACTTACCCGAATCCGGAGCTCTCCAGGAGCGTTTGCAGATCTTCCCCGGAGTGTATCCGATGCCGCCGCATTCTACCGAGCCGAGGAGGGCAGCTCGACAGAGAAAGTGTTCTGGTCTCAGTATACTGAGGCCGGACACCCCATGCCCCGGAGCGACCAGCTGAAGCAACTGGTCGAGCTCCACAAGGCGGCCGAACAGGCCATGAAGGGCTCATTGTTCGGCTGTGGCCTAGAGGGGCTCTGCCTGGGAGCTATTTCGGGCTAGTGCGGTGGTTGGTGGAGGCCTGTCCAAGGCTCGAAGTCATCAAGCGCTCCGTCTGCATTGAAGGTGCCCGTAGGGCCCTTGCCCGTGCTAAGGTGCACTAGGGCAAGCTGGATGCTGAGAAGCTGGTGAAGGACGGGCCACCGCCGGGGAAAGAGCATCGCAAGCCCGAGAATTACTATAAGGATGTTCTGAAGGGTGCCCACCTTGTGGCGGATGAATGTTCTAAGGATGTAATTTTTGAGTGAAACTTGCTCGTTTTATCCTGTGCGCTGAAAACTTGTTTATATGCGCTAAGCAATGCTATTGGAATTTAAAATATTACCTTCTATGCGGCTGTTTATCAATTCTGAGAGATGGCGAGTCGTCGGCTTCTGCCCCCATGCCGCTAGTGTTGGGGTGTTCGGGGATAAACCTAAGTGCTCTTTTCCCCATGTTTGGGTCCTTCGAGGGAGGCGCTCAGCCCAATGAACAAGGCAATCGGACTATAATGCGTGAACACTCTTACTTAGCCATAGAATTCTATAATTTTAAATTTCGGCGAAGCCCCTGGTATTCGGAAGACCGAGTTCGGGGCGCTATCCACGCCTTGGCCGGACAGAGCCGGCTCCTCGCCCTAAGCGGCATAAGTCTTTAGGGACTCAAAAACCTCTCGAATAGCGACCAGCTCTCGCTTCATCATGACAGTCAGTTTTAGCTTTCTCCACTGAGGTGCTCGACCCAGCTCAACTGGGGCACAATCGCAGTGGTTCTCCTAGTGCTACCTTTAGCCGATATAGCGGAACGTAAGGCACCAAAACATAGGAGTCGGGCAAACCCAACTATTGACCCAAGACATGATTCGGAGCCGATGCATATAATGCTATAAGTTAGGGGTGCCGCACTTGCTGAAGTGTTCGGACTTCTTACACCATATTGAGGGGTACTAAAGCCCCTGGCGTATTTTGGCCGTACCAACGTGTACGGGTGCAGCATGTCGTTAAGGAACATATATAAAGAAAAAAGGTAATGCAAAAATAGACGAAAGCTATGCATTGTTTATTAAAAAGGGGTGCGATCAAGGCTGAACGATACAAGTAATGTGATAAGTGGAAGGTTGGACTAGTTAACATGTCCGCTCCAGGGGCAAGCTGCGGAACAATATGCGGAACGGGTATACTGCTCGTGATAGAGACCACCTGGGAGTTCCGTAATGTGGCGTGGCTTGTCCGCCTCCCTGGTTCTTGAGTCGTTTGTGCGGTAATTGAACTGCCGAACAGGCCTTCCGAAGGATGGAGTCCTGAAAGTAAGAGAAAATTAAAAAATCAGCAGCCCCTGGTACGGTTTAAGCCGTGTTTTGGGCGTGCCGTGATGGTGCCCCTCCCCCTGTGCCCATGGTATCTCTAGAGCGTAGTTATGTACGCGAAGTACTGGCGTCGCCTCTTTGCGAGGGTTGGGGTTGGGGCCGCATTGCTACGCCTGCTCAGATCGTGCTAGGCGGTCTTGTTGTAGGTTACTCCGGGCGCGCTTGACGGTGTCCGGTCGTTTAGTGGCCGGACTGGAGAACTACCTGGAGAGGCTGCTTTGTACTTCTGCTGCAAGGGCCGCCGTGTGCTCCTCCGTTCGGAGGGAGCGTTTGGTGTTTCCATTGACCGTAATTACTCCTCGAGGGCCTGACATCTTGAGCTTAAGGTATGCGTAATGCGGTACCGCATTGAACTTAGCGAATGCGGTTCGCCCGAGCAGTGCGTGATAACCACTGCGAAACGGGACTATGTCGAAGATTAACTCCTTGCTTCGGAAATTATCCGGGGATCCGAAGACCACTTCAAGTGTGACTGAGCCTGTACAGTTGGCCTCTACACCTGGTATTACGCCTTTAAAGTTCATTTTGGTGGGCTTAATCCTCGAGGGATATATGCCCATTTTCCGCACTGTATCCTGGTAAAGCAGGTTCAGGCTGCTGCCGCCGTCCATAAGGACTCTAGTGAGATGAAATCCGTCAATAATTGGGTCTAGAACCAATGCGGCGAATCCGCCATGACGGATGCTAGTGGGATGGTCCCTTCGATCAAAGGTGATCGGGCAGGAGGACCATGGGTTGAACTTTGGGGCGACTGGCTCTACCGCGTATACGTCCCTTAATGCGCGCTTCCGCTCCCTTTTGGGGACGTGGGTTGCGTATATCATGTTCACCGTCCGCACTTGTGGGGGAAAACCCTTCTGTCCACTGTTCTTCGGTGGCCGGGGCTCCTCGTCGTCATCGCTATGCAGCCCCTTGTCTTCGTTTTCGGCGTTTAACTTGCCTGCCTGCTTGAACACACAACAATCCCTGTTGGTGTGATTGGCCGGCTTTTCGGGGGTGCCATGTATCTGGCACAAGCGGTCGAGGATTCGGTCCAAACTGGACGGGCCCCTAGGATTCCTTTTGAATGGCTTTTTTCGCTGACCAGATTTAGAGCCTTCGAATCCGGCATTAACTGCTGTATCCTCAGCATTGTCGCCATTAATGCAGCGCTTCTGCTTGTTGCGACGCGACCTGCCACTACTGTCCCTGGTGTCCGAATTACTAGGGTTCTTGGTCATATTGTTGCTACGAGCAAGCCAACTATCTTCCCCCGCGCAAAAGCGGGTCATGAGTGTCGTGAGTGCTACCATAGATTTCAGCTTTTCCTGTCCACGGTGCCGGGCCAGCCACTCATCACGGATATTGTGCTTGAAGGCAGCTAGGGCCTCAACGTCCGGACAGTCGACTATTTGATTTTTCTTTGTTAGGAACCGTGTCCAGAATTGCCTGGCCGATTCCTCTGGCTGCTGAATTACGTGACTTAGGTCGTCGGCGTCTGGGGGTCGCACATAAATGCCCTGGAAATTGTCGAGGAATGCGGCTTCCAGGTCCTCCCAACAACTGATTGATCCTGTTGGCAAGTTGTTAAGCCAATGCCGAGCTGGTCCTTTAAGCTTGAGTGGGAGGTATTTGATGGCGTGGAAATCGTCGCCGCGGGCCATGTGGATATGAAGGAGATAATCCTCGATCCATACCGCAGGATCTGTTGTGCCATCATATGATTCGATGTTTACGGGTTTGAAACCCTCGGGG
Source organism: Triticum aestivum (assembly GCF_018294505.1). Lineage (NCBI taxonomy): Eukaryota > Viridiplantae > Streptophyta > Magnoliopsida > Poales > Poaceae > Triticum > Triticum aestivum. The sequence goes on from NC_057797.1 coordinate 428,324,067, forward strand.
ATTTGATGATCCATTATTTCGTCTGTGAAGCAGAGTGGGTGTGCGGCGCCTCTGTACTGGGCTATATCATGACGTAGCTCCAATGAGCCTTGTCTACTGTGTTTGGCCCCGCCGAACTTGTGGCCGGCGTGACGGTTACCGTCTTGAGCCGTGGGGCGCCCACGTGATCCGTAGATCGATCTTGTTTGCCTTGCCTTGTCCTGCAACATGTCTCGTAGGTCCGGCGCATATTCCTGTGCCTTGGTACAGGGTGCGGCTTGAATGGAGGGCCGAGAGGCCTCTCTGTCGCGACCACGAGGTGGCCGGTCGGCCGCATCAAGTGCTTCCTCCTCTAATCGGGGTAGTAACCTGCGCTTTGGGTAGCTCTTGGAGGGGCGTTCGAGTTTATGCTCTTCGGCCGCAAGGACTTCAGTCCATCTGTCGACTAGCAAATCTTGATCAGCTCTAAGATGTTGTTGTTTTTTCTTGAGGCTTCTTGCCGTGGCCATAAGCCTGCGTTGAAAACGCTTTTGCTCGATGGGATCCTCTGGCACGACGAATTCGTCGTCGTCGAGGCTTGCCTCGTCTTCGGAGGGAGGCATATAATTATCGTCCTCGACCTCTCTGTCTGCCGCTCTCTCATGAGGGCTGGTTTCTCCATCCTCCTGTGCTAAATCTTGCTGGAGGGGGTTTTCTTCAGCACTTTTCTGAGTATTATTATCTCCCGTGCTGGAATCACCATGTTTGTTTTGGCAGGATTTTGAGCGGCGCCGCTGACGCCGGCGCTTAGGCTGTTTCTTGGAGGGGTCATCCTCCGCTGTCCCATCGCCATCTCCCTCTTTTGGGGTGTCCACCATGTATATGTCATATGACGAGGTGGCTTTCCAGGGCCTAGTAGGCGCTGGTTCTTCATCATCTCCTTCATCGGCGTCCATACCGTCGATGTCTTCGGAGTCGAAGTCGAGCATGTCGGTTAAGTCGTCGACACTGGCTACAAAGTGGGTGGTGGGTGGGCTTTGAATTTCTTCATCATCCGTACCCCAACCTTGCTGACCATAGTCCGGCCAGGGCTCTCCTGATAAAGAGAGAGACTTTAGTGACTTCAGGATATCGCCGAAAGGCGAGTGCTGAAAGATGTCCGCGGTAGTGAACTCCATGATCGGCGCCCAATCGGATTCGATCGGCAGGGGCGCGGAGGGTTCGGAGTCCGGAGAGGAGTCCGGCTCCTTGGAGTCACAAGTCTCGCAGAGTATGGGGCTGGTGTTTGGCTCAATCACCGTTGGGATCGCAGCCCCCGAGGCGGCGTCTAACCACCCATCCTCGATTGGCGTGGTTGGCTCCGAATTAAGGGTCGAAGCCGATGCGGGTGCGGCCTCCAGGGCACTATTCGGCGACAGAGCTAGATCATGCTCGTCGGGACAGTGCGGCGCGCTCGGCAGTGGCTCGAGTCCGTCGAGGATCAAGTCCCCGCAGATGTTAGCCGTGTAGTTTAAACTTCCAAATCTGACCTGATGGCCAGGGGCGTAGCTTTCGATCTGCTCCAGATGGCCAAGTGAATTGGCCTGCAGTGTGAAGCCGCCGAAGATGAAGATCTGTCCCGGGAGGAAGGTCTCACCCTGGACTGCATCGCTATTGATGATCGTAGGAGTCATCGAGCCTGACGGCGACGACACAGAGGAACTCTCAATGAAAGCACCAATGTCGGTGTCAAAACCGGCGGATCTCGGGTAGGGGGTCCCGAACTGTGCGTCTAGGCCGGATGGTAACAGGAGGCAAGGGACACAAAGTTTTACCCAGGTTCGGGCCCTCTCGATGGAGGTAAAACCCTACGTCCTGCTTGATTAATATTGATGATATGGGTAGTACAAGAGTAGATCTACCACGAGATCGAGGAGGCTAAACCCTAGAAGCTAGCCTATGGTATGATCGTTGATGTGTATGTTGTCCTACGGACTAAAACCCTCCGCTTTATATAGACACCGGATAGGGTTAGGGTTACATAGAGTCAGTTACAATGGTAGGAGATCTGCATATCCGTATCGCCAAGCTTGCCTTCCACGCCAAAGAAAGTCCCTCCCGGACACAGGACAAAGTCTTCAATCTTGTATCTTCATAGTCCAGGAGTCCGGCTGAAGGTATAGTCCGGCCATCCAGACACCCCCTAATCCAGGACTCCCTGAAAGGGAAACAGAGAGTTTGCAATCCCATCTCGGTGAGACCGAGATCCCTATCGATGAGACCGAAATGACTAGGGTTTCTGGCAGTGGCTATGTCAAGTGAACTCGGTGGCGCCAGATAGAACATTTTGGTGGGGACGAGTTTGACTTTTGGTTTGGGACATATGTGGATATGAGAAAGTGGTTGAGGGTTTTTGGAGCATATCACTAAGCATTTTGAGCAAGTAAGCCATTAAGCAACACCTCATCCCCTTTTAATAGTATTGGCTTTTCCTATGGACTCAATGTGATCTTGGATCACTAAAATGAAAATGTAGAGTCTTGAGCTTGAGCCAATGTGTGTCCTTAGCATTTTGAGGGGTCCACATTCCTGATCCATGTCATGCCAATCATTGAACTTTCTGAAATGAGCATCTTGAAATAGTATTTGTTCAATGAGCTATATGTTGTTAGTAATTATCAAAACCACCCAGGGATAGTTGCACTTTCAATCGCCCCCTTTTTTGGTAATTGATGACAACATATAGATCAAAGCTTCGACAATAGATAATAAGATTTAAACACATCGTCGCTTTGAGAAGTATGTGATAAGTAAGAGCTCCCCCTAAATTTGTGCATTATTTGAAATTTGCTTTCGAATGCAAATGCACAATCGATTAGGATCATGTGTTATTCTTCCATGTCACATACATCTTGGTGGAGCGCTCAAAATGATTAGGAATTAAAACATGCACTCTTCACCAAGCAAAGTGAATGATCATATAGGGATATAGAAGATAATATCATCCAAGCAGACATTAAAGTATGATATGATCAAACACAAGATCATATAAGTATCTCACACACAGACAGAAAAAGTATCAGACGAGCACACACAAAAGTTCAACCAAATAGCAAGAGAGACAAAACAGCAAAACACTCTCTCTCGAAGCCTATGATCTATACATTTCTCCCCCTTTGGCAACAAGTTACCAAAAAGTTTGAAAATTCATAGTGCTATGCGTGTCTCAGGCTTGGTCTTCGGGAGGTGGTGTAGAGAGAACTCCAAGGACGAAGGCATCAATGGGTGATGTTGGAGCTGGTGGAGTGGTTGCTGGAGGTGGCACAGAAGTTGTTGCTGGTGCAGATGAAGTAGCTCTTGTATCTGGCACTGGCACTGCAGTTGACCTCTGACTTCTTGGCACTCGCTGAAAAGCATCCGTAGTTGCCTTCCCTCTCTTCTCCTCTGTTTCCTCCTGGAGCTGCTCGACTGCAGTCTGTATCTCAGTCACTTTCAGATCGAGATCATTAAACTTTGTCTCAACGATGCTCTCCAAGCTCTCCTGATTCTGAGTCAGGGTGGCCAAGCCCTTCTCAATCCTCAAAGTTTCCTGAATCAGATAACCTAGCTGATCTTGTTTACTCTTTAAGAACACCTGAGATGCTTCCTTAGCACTTGGCATCCTTGCATCCTTTTCTGCCTTTGCATTTGCCCTCTTCTCTTGTGCTTGCACTGATGAAGGGTCATCCTCATTCATCTCAACTGTGTTATCCTCAAATTCTGGGTGCAAAGGTAAATACTCCTTGTCCAAAAAGTAAGTGCCTGTGCCCATCTTGGAATTGATGAGCACCTGAATGTGTGGAGCATACCCACAAGATCTTTTCTGATCTACAACAGTCCTCTTCATTGTCTCAACAATCAGACTCATGACCTTGAATTTTTTAGGAACATCAAATATCCGCAGCAGGTTGATTGAATGGCCTGTGATCATCTTGTGATCTCCAGATTTGGGTAATAGAGTATGCCTTAGGATTGTGTTGATTGTAGGCAGACCAGACAACAAATAATGCATAGATCCAAGCTTGTGTGTCGCCAAAGCTTTGTCTGGGATCTCCTTGTACATTTGCCATAGAGTTGTTGTCTTTCTTTTTCTTGGCATACACATCCAAATCATCCTCGTGTTCTTCTGGGGCATTGATCAACTTGGCCCACTCATCAACAATTGATTGGTACCTTGTACCATCAGACATCCATATAATTCTACCATCTGGATAGAAGTGAGTCGTAGAATAGAACTGCATATTGATCTCATCATTCAATTTGGTAAGCTTATGTCCCACAAACTTGTCAACACCACAAGCTTTGAAGCTTTCATGCACTCCTGGGAAATAGTCTTCATTCTCATTAATGAATTCCCAATCAACCCATTTCATATCACAGACTATAGGCTTCTCGTCCAACAGAATGGTCTCATAAAAATCATGTTGTTCCTTGGTGTGGAACCTATAGTCCACTACATTCCTCCTACTCACAGCATATGGATCAGACTATCTCCAAAGTCTTAGTCCTGCATCCTTCCTAATGTTCATGCCCTCAGCCACTGGATGAGTGTCATTGTGTTCTGGAATCTTTGATTTCAGTTTCCTCGGCACTTGGGCTTCTGCATCTTCTTATTCAACTTTAGGCACTGGGGCCTTGTTCTTCTCTTCAGCTGGGATGTTCCTGGTGCTTCTCTTGGGCTTAGAAGGCTTCTGAGCTTGAGCAGCAGCCTTGGGGGCAGTTTTGGGCTTTGAAGTGGCGGCCCTTGACTTTATGGCATCCTGCATAAGCTTCTGGGACTTGGGTGCTAGTGCAGCATCCTCTTCCTCTTCCTCTTCTTCTGGATCTCTCATTATAGAGGATCTGCCAATGACTCTGGCAGTGGTCTTCTTGACCCTCTCTTTCCTTTTCTTTCCCTCTCTAGCAGCCTCTTCAGTTGGCTTAGGAGTTTCAGCAGTTGAGGCTCTGGCCTTTAAGGTTGGCACCCTCTTGGTAGGGGTCTTCTTATGCAGTCCAGGCTTTGTTGTTGCAGCAGTACCATATTCTTTCTTCAGTACTTCCTTTTTGGAGCTAACTTCCTCCTCTGTAGCCACATAGTCCTCATCCTCAGAATCTGAGGTTTTATTCTTCCTTGATCTGGTGGCTGCCGTGGGCAAATTACTAGGAGTGCTCCTGCTGCCCTCATCATAGCTGCTTGAGGGACTAGTGCCCTCACTCAATTGCACTTGCTCTTCTGACTTGTTCTGACTGTCACTTTGGTCAGACATCCTGGCAAGCAAACTGACAGCAAACCCTGTGAATAGATATAGATGAGGTAGAATAGATGAGCATCACAAAGTGTAGAGTTTTTGCAAAACAAATGAGTCACAAACTTAGTTTTAGTTCTCCACAGAAATCATTTCGGAGCTACCAATTTGTCAAACTCGGTGATATCGAAGCAACTGTTGGAGTCTAAACTAGTGAACTTGGTCAGACCAAGTCATAGTTCGGTGGCTCCGAGATTGCTAGGGTTTCATGGAGAATCGAATTCGGTCGCATCGATTTGCAATTTCCGGTCAGACCGAAGAGCGCATGTGCAATGGCCTAAGCCAAATCGGTGGGACCTGATACGTCTCCAACGTATCTATAATTTTTGATTGTTCCATTCTATTATATTATCTATTTTGGATGTTTAATGGGCTTTAATATACCTTTTATATTATTTTTGGGACTAACCTATTAACCGAAAGCCCAGTGCAAATTGCTGTTTTTTGCCTATTTCAGTGTTTCACAGAAAAGGAATATCAAACGGAATAAAACCTTTGCGAGGATCATTTTTGGAACAAACGCAATCCAGGAGACTTGGAGTGGACGTCAAGGAAGCAGCAAGGAAGCCACGAGGCAGGAGGGGCGCCCCAGGGGGGTGGGCATGCCCCCCACCCTCATGGGCCCCTCGCACCTCCACCGACCTATTTCTTTTGCCTATATATACTCTTATACTCAGAAACCTTCAGGGAGAGCAACAAAACACCTTTTCCACCACCGCAACCTTCTGTACCCATGAAATCCCATCTTGGGGCCTTTTCCGGCGATCTGCCGGAGGGGGATTCCATCATGGAGGGCTTCTACATCAACACCATAGCCTCTCCGATGATGTGTGAGTAGTTTACCAGAGACCTTCAGGTCCATAGTTATTAGCTAGATGGCTTCTTCTCTCTCTCTCTCTCTCTCTCTCTCTCTCTCTCTCTCTCTCTTTGGATCTCAATACAAAGTTCTCCTTGATCTTCTTGGAGATCTATTCGATGTAACTCTTTTTGCGGTGTGTTTGCCGAGATCCGATGAATTGTGGGTTTATGAACTTGATTATCTATGAATATTATTTGATTCTTCTCTGAATTCTTATATGCATGATTTGATATCTTTGTAAGTCTCTTCGAATTATCGGTTTAGTTTGGCCTACTAGATTGATCTTTCTTGCAATAGGAGAAGTGCTTAGCTTTGGGTTCAATCTTGTGGTGTCCTTTCCCAGTGACAGCAGGGGCAGCAAGGCACGTATTGTATTGTTGCCATCGAGGATAAAAAGATGGGGTTTATATCATATTGCTTGAGTTTATCCCTCTACATCATGATCTTTCCTAAAGCGTTACTCCGTTCTTATGAACTTAATACTCTCGATGCGTGCTGGATAGCGGTCGATGTGTGGAGTAATAGTAGTAGATTGTCAGGACCCCGACTCAATGCCACATCGATCTAGCATGTAACACCTCATATCACTTTGCGGCCTCACGCACGGTATTCCCACGGGTGTCGCCTTACCTTAGCCCGGGACCGTTTGCGCCTTTTGGCACACGTATATGACAGTGTCGCTAGCATCCATATGATAAGGAGCCCGGGCTGACATGGCTAGTCGTAAACCCAAAGTGGCACAGACTTACAGGGACAGGCATCCATGACCCAGCATCGAACGTGTCGGTCATCAGCGAGTGAAACCAGGCTGTAGCACTGGGCTAGCAGGACTCCGGTGAATCGGGCTGTAGCGGGCTAACAGGACTCCGGTATTCATCGCGTGACATTTCCCCGAAGGGACAGACACAGGAACGAAGAAGGACACATGCCGGCCAGCCTAAGTGTTCCGGAGCAGTAGCAAGCTACCATGGCTCGGTGGAAACACTAGGAGACATTTCCCGTAAGAGAGGCTACTAAAGATAAACAACTAGATGGTCAGATCCCACACATACCAAGCATTTCAATAACATACACACAATATGCTCGATATGTGCAAATACAACATGGCATCACAACATGACTCTACGACTCAAGTAATTTATTCAATAGGCTCCGAGGAGCGAGATATTACAAACAGGGGTCTCATGACCCAACAATCAGAGCATACAAGTCAAAGCACAAGCGGAAGCTATCATGTCTGAGTACAGACATCTATAAATGAAAAGGCTGAGAAGCCTGACTATCTATCAGATCCTGCCGAGGGCACAAGATCGTAGCTGAGGTAACAAGCTAAACGTCGAAGTCCACGCGGAACTACTAGTGAGACTGAAGTCTCTCTGCAAAAACATAAAATAGGCAAACGTGAGTACAAATGTACCCAGCAAGACTTACATCAGAACTAACTACATATGCATCATTATCAACAAAGGGGATGGTGGGGTTTAACTGCAGCAAGCCAGCTTTGACTCGGTGGCTATCCTGAACTACGACTGCAAGTAACTCTTTTGAGGTGGCGCACACGAGTCCACATATTCACCATATCAATACACCACTATGGATCCGCTCCCGTCTCCCTACGAGAACGCCATCCATAGCACTCACGCTTATCTTGCGTATTTTAGAGTATCCACTTTCACTTGTCTATGAACTGATATAAGCAACCCAGAAGTCCTTTTCCGTGGACACGGCTATTCGAATAGATGATATTAACCCTGCAGGGGTGTACTTCTTCATACATGTTTCCACCACTTAGCGTCTGCACACGACATGTGCTCGGCAGACTTCAAGCGAAAGCCGACGTGGGTGTAGACCACGACCTACCTAAACACTCAAGTCTCTAGTCCAGGTTTATCGCCTATTCGGGTTCCATCCATGAGGAGATCCGGCCGGAGTTTCGCTCACAGCCCCAAACGATGTGAACAGGGTTCCGTGACACCAAACGGGCGCCCGGTTTACCCGGCCACGTGCCTACCGCATCACAGCCCACCCCTACGGTCAGCGCTGTCCACGGCCTCCAGCATACTACAAACACCAGAAACTACTTGCAACTCCTGGACAGAGGACAAGGGTGAATAAGAAGTCGAGCGGGGTCATATTTCAGGGCCCAATGTATGGTAGTAGCTGAATCATGGATCACAAACACAGAACTCAGTTCCTGAGGACGGCTGCAATGAGACAACCCACCATGTACTCCTACATGGCCTCTCACCGCTACCTTTACCAAATCGTGTTCACACACTTAGCTCACACACAGTAGGACATGTTCACACGCCTCTGATTCATCCCCGATGAATCAGACCTGACTCAACTCTAAGCAGTAGCAGGCATGACAAACAAACATGAATGAGTAGGCACAACAGGGCTCAAACAACTCCTACTCATGCTAGTGGGTTTCATCTATTTACTGTGGCAATGACAGGTCATGCAGAGGATAAAGGGGTTCAGCTACCGCAGCAAGTAACAGATGAATCGGTGTTGTCCTAATGCAGTAAAAGAGAGCAGGAGCGAGAGAGTAGGATTGTATCGGAATGAACAAGGGGGTTTTGCTTGCCTGGCACTTCTGAAGATAACATTGAGTCTTCATCAGTGTCAACGATCACATCATCGGTATCACGTCTATCGAGAGGGGACAAATACCGGCAACACAGAAGGAACACAATCAATGCAATGCACAATATGATGCATGATCATGACATGGCAAAATGAATGTGTTTTGGGCTAATGCAACTAGCAACAGATTAAATGAAGTTGGTTTGAATATAAAATTCAAATTCAAACTCCATATGTGATTATTCAAATGCCATTCACTTCATTTGTGCCTAAACAGTAGTGATAAGTTGTTCTAACATGCATGAAAATGGTACAGATGGATTCCTTGAATTTTTCTGATAATTTTTCATATATAAATTATTTAATTTGGAGTTACGGTTAATTTTCTATGATTTATTGAAGTTTTAGCTATTTTCTGGAATTTCCTGAATTATTTAAAATCCAGAAAAACAATTACTGCGTCAGCGTGACGTCACAGAGGCGTCAGCAGGGCTGACCAGGTCAAACCTGACGTGTGGGGGCCACACGTCAGTGACACTGGGGTTAACCCTGGGTCAAACCCGCACTGACCAGGGTTGACTTGGCTCTGGGGCCCACTGTCAGCGGCTGGTGGGGTGGCTAATGGTGGGGATTAGCGCTAAATAAGCCGCCACGTCAGCCTCGCCGGGGTTCGGCCGGCGACGACCAAACCGCGCGGCGGTGCTTCGCCGGAATGGGCTACAGGCGGCGGAAAAGCGCGCGGAGACCACCGGGGCGTAGCCCGTGCTCTCCCGTATCCAAAGGAGCAGGAGGGTGGTGGCGGGGGCGCTGGAGCTCGTCGGAACGGAGCTCGCGGCGGCGCCGGGGTTCGGGTGGTAACGGGCGCGAGGACCTGGTGGGGTTTTGGACAAGCTGAGCTGCGCACGGGCTTCCTGTGAGCCCCACGAGCTCAAAGCCGTGCTCGGACGCGACCGAAACAAGCCATGGCCGCGACGGCAACATGGCCGGCGGCAGCGAGCTCCGGTCGTCGGCAAAGTGGCAGCTGCGGTGTGCAAATGAGAGAACGGAGAGGGGGAAACAGCACAGGAGCTCACAGCGGGTGCAGTGGTGGCCTCGGCGAGCTCGGGGAGGCACCGGAGCCGACGAATTTGACGAAGATGGCCGGCGGTTCCGAGGTAGAAGACGACGGCGATGGCAGCGATGCGGCACGTCCGGGGCCTCGTGGCTCGTTGAGGAGGTAGAGGGAGGACCCGCGGAGCTCTGGGAGGCGTCGGGGAGCCGTGGGGTGGCCGGTAGCCACGGTGGCTCTCGTCGGTGGCGGCGGCTCCGTTCGGGGAGGAAAACAGAGGAGGGGGGAAGAGCGTTCGGGGAAGAGAGAGGGAGCAGCGAGGGAGGAAGAGGGGCGAGGGGACACGAGGCGTGAGGGGGAGGCTCGGGAACGACTCGGTGGAAGCAGGAGGTGGCCGAGGCGGCATCGGCGCTCGCCACCGAGCTGCTTCGGTGCGAGGGGAGGAAGAGACAAGGGGGAGGAGGTGGGCTGGGCCGGCTGGGGGGGAGCTGGGCCAGCTCTGGTGGGCTGCACGGTGAGGCCAGGTAGCTTGCTCTTTTTATTTTTTTTTGTTCTGTTTGTTTTATTTAATATCTTTTGCCATTGTTTTCAAATTCAAAATAATTTCATACAGTGCCAAAACATTCTGAAATATTTTATGTTACCTCTCTGGACTATTCCAAAAGTACATAAAACATTTCAAAGCATTTGAAAATATATTCATTATATATTATGAATATATCCCCAAATTCAAATAGATTATTGATTTAAATTCAGAGACCAAATAATTCCTTAAAAATATTCCAGAATTTTGGTTTGATATATAACTCTTGCCAAAATTCACAAAACTATTTTTAGGGCATTTTGGATTCACAGAATGCAATTTAAAGGGTGCTTGCCCTTCTTTTAATTAGGGTTTTGAGGCTTCTGAATTCCTCAGTTCAAATTTCATTTGAATTTAAACATGATGCAGCAACCAAGCTAGTCCAAGGCCAGGGTAAAGCTAGGGATGTGACAACTCACCCCCACTAAACAAGAATCTCGTCTCGAGATTCAAGCGTAGGGTAAGGTGAAGGGGGAACGCAACTAGTACAATCTTCACGATCTAGGTTGCACTTCATAGGAACGTTGATTCATTCACCATCATTGCCTTGAAGTCTTGCCTTGAAAAATCCTGTCAACATGACATGGAGGAAAGAAGGTGATTCTAGAAGGGTCGATCTTCTCGAAGATCGAACAACTCACGGAACGAGACATAGGACCATCACTCGGGTTGAGACACGAGATACACATCAAGAGGGGTGGAAAGAAACGGATGACGAAGGTTCACTAGGTAGACAACGACTCCACACCTAAGAAGGTGGTAAACGTTTGTCCACGTAGCGAGGAGTTGAGTTGCCATGATACCACGACGAAACATCCTGAAGGAGGGTGATTCGTAGATTATCCCCTTAAGTGGCAAAAAGAATTACCTTTGATTCAAAGATCATTGAAACTCTTTATACCAGCCTAAGGTAATCACAAGCGATCATTTGGAGGGGGTCGATAGAATGGCATACTCGGACTTGGATGATGTGGATTACCTTGTTGAAGACAACGTAATGGATGAATTTGCTTATCACCGGAGGTGGAAGAGACCCATGGTAGAATGGCACATTGGCGGTGCAAGCTAGGAACAAAATGCAAATGCTGGGAATGATTCTGGTAACTGGGGAAGAACCCATAATAGAGAGTGAATTCACTGTTTGAAAGGTCATAGCATTGCCGGGGAAACGGGAGGAATCCTAGTTAGAGCCGATGATAACACGTAGCGCTTGTGCGTGCTCTCAAGAACTTGAGCATTTCCATAATCATCAAGGTTTTACCAACATCCGTGTCAAGGATGCTGACAACACAACATACTACCATGATGAATAGCGATGGACGATGCAGATGCAAAGGAGGATAACACTTTCTCAGATTTCACCTTAGCGAGCCAAGGAACAAAATCTGGACGATCGACCGAGAGACATTTAGCACTCCGCTTCTAATGTTCTCCTTGATGTGCTAGCGTAACCATTCATAGATATGGTTTGATATCTAGAACATCAAGTAAAAAGGTCGGACTTCGGGATCTCAAAATCCATAGGGGCAACTAGGGAGTAAATCCTACGAAATCCCTATGGGGAGGTGGCCAACTTCCTCAATCAAGATATTATAATAACAGGTCTTCCGGCTGGATGTGTTGGCCACGACATCCACTTTACCGGTTTTCGAGGGACCGATATTATAGTTCTTGGGAAATGTTCCAAACCATCATATCTGCCTGAGATTCAGATCTGGTTGGTGTCAGGATATTCCAGACTCATCGAGTCTAGGAAGAAAAAAGAAAGTTTGCAACACAAATCGACGAGATGACGTTGCGGGATTCTCGGGAAATGAACTACGATAGCAAGCTCCAAAACATGAGCTGGTTCTGCTACAAACATGTGAACACGTTGTCCAAGACAAGCATGACCACAAAGTAGTCTTATAATAAAACACTACCGAGTTCAGGAGGGGAACCATCATTAATGACATCGAAGTCTCCACGCGTGGAAGTCCAAAGAGTTCACCTTGGACAGACTCCTTTATCTTTGAACAACTCAATCAGTGGCTTGGTGTGCTAGGATATACATATAGAATGGAGGTTGCAAATCTCCAGACCACAGAATACTTCGCACGTATGCATGACTGACTTGGGATGATTCCAGAGGAAGCAAAACTAACTTTCTCAAATTCACGGCGGCAACTTTCACCAAATGCACGGGTATAAGAGGAAGTCACTCCTTTCATCAAACAAATACTTCATGAGCTAGCATGAAGAAAATGCTTTCAAAAGTTTCCAACACTAGCTTAATGCTCAGCAAAATTATGGAGAAGGCAAGGATGTTGTCAATGGGCTCAACAACAATTCATCTGGGTTTCCTTTCAAAAGGAATTCCATAGTTAAGTGAACAAGTGATAGCATTGGTCAGACCTAAAAGATATAATGGTGTATGCTCGAGGGATCAACCACGAATAAGACAACATTACGAGCATCGTTGGTACTGATTTGTTTTGACGATAGCCCACACTCAAATCAAAGGATTGATAAGACAATAGGTCCAGCAACTGATCACAAGGACCAATCGATGAAGATATCATCTTTCTTCAACACACACTACACAAGAATATCCCTTAACATGAACTAAGTCGGACAAGCTTTTATCTTCCAACTCTCCAAGTTGTTGTTTAGCTTATCCAACTAGCTCAGGGTATCCAACACGGATTCTTGGAGAAGGGGTGGTTTGCAGGAAACCAACTTGATCACGAGCTCAACATAACGGTCAGGTGACGACCTGGTGATACTTCCGAGAAGATATTCGGAAAATCATGAACCACCGGTATGTTACTAAGCTCGAGAACAATCTCGCTTTTGAGGGCAAGACGATATGATCAAATGAGTGAGGACTTGACAAGATCCTAACTCATCAATCGAGGGGTGCACCGAAATAAGAACTAGGTAGCACGATCAGTCTTAGAAGGATGATTCAAAAACCAACACGCTAAGAATGAGATTATCGTCCATTTAACTACCAAGCAACGAGGTTGCTGGGAGTATTGATTTCACACATCACAATTCATTTGTCGGTATTCTGGTTGCATCAACACGACGGCCGAGGAATGACTAATGATGGTGAGGAGTATCACTACGTCAAAATTCATGAGAGTTGGTGCAGTTCTCATGACAATTCTGACATAAAGGGGGTAATACTCCAAGGTAGAACAGAACCAAAAGCTGGATTGGCATTTGATCTACGGAATACAACTACTTTGACCCAATCCTAGATATGGATGAGGTACTGGAGTTTGTTTCTCCAAGTCATTCAGGACAGAATGGCTTGACGGACCACAAGAGTAATAGACATCGATGAACGAATGCATGCATACTCTTGACTATCAATTGATAGACGCGGGTCAGAATGCAACTAAAGAGAACAACTCAAAGGAACATATAATTTTCTGAGTTGTGGATGCATAGATTAGTATGTCGAACCAAGTTCAACATATTTCTTCCGGATAACCCATGCAGAAAGGTAGAACTGGCAGAGTCACGATTTATGAATGGAGAACTCCTCAAGAGTACTCTAATTGTGATCTTTTGATCCAATAAACATCTGCCATAAGCGGTTCATAGTATTTGGAAGAAGGAAATACCACGGACCTCGAGGACTATCGCAAAGTTACTAATATCCTGAAGGAACTAGCAAACACTATCAACATGAAGTAAGTAGAGTGAATCTCGGGTTCAAAGCCCAAGGAATAGAATACCTACTACTAAGTGGCATCACGGGATGCTTTCGAGAATAAAAGCCAGAATCATCACACTGGGGATCACAAAACATTGCTAGATTACTAGGTGACTCCCTAAATACCTAGGGTCATAATAGTAACTCCAACATAAAAGTCAAGGCAATAGAATACCTCAACTCAACAATTAGTGTGATTAATCTGGCCCATGGGCACATTGAAACGGGAAGAAAGGATTTGCAATTGCATCAGACTACTTAGGAACCTGGGATGACTCGGACAGCATAACGGCTGTAAATGCTCAGAAAGATTTGAGACATTCACAAAAATGGTGGCATAACCACTCAGAAGCACAATATCACGGTTTCGAGATCAACAATTAACATACGGAAGCAGTAAAAACTGAACAGAGGCTTAAATCCAACAATCTTATAAGTCCACTGATTAGTAACACGTGATCCTAATAGAAAGAAGAGATAGCCTAGTTCTTAATCCCCGTAGAAGAGAAGATGATGACTCAGATCAGAAGGCCATGAGGTATAAGGAGTAAAAAGAGCCTTACGTTCCATCCCACAATCAATTCCCTTACATAACTAAAGAATTTCTAGACTCAACTTCGACCAGTTTGGCTTGGTAATCCTACAGGCAGTCAAGCTCTGATACCAACGCTGTCAGGACCCCGACTCAATGCCACATCGATCTAGCATGTAACACCTCATATCACTTTGCGGCCTCACGCACGGTATTCCCACGGGTGTCGCCTTACCTTTGCCCGGGACCGTTTGCGCCTTTTGGCACACGTATATGACAGTGTCGCTAGCATCCATATGATAAGGAGCCCGGGCTGACATGGCTAGTCGTAAACCCAAAGTGGCACAGACTTACAGGGACAGGCATCCATGACCCAGCATCGAACGTGTCGGTCATCAGCGAGTGAATCCAGGCTGTAGCACTGGGCTAGCAGGACTCCGGTGAACCGGGCTGTAGCGGGCTAACAGGACTCCGGTATTCATCGCGTGACATTTCCCCGAAGGGACAGACACAGGAACGAAGAAGGACACATGCCGGCCAGCCTAAGTGTTCCGGAGCAGTAGCAAGCTACCATGGCTCGGTGGAAACACTAGGAGACATTTCCCGGTAAGAGAGGCTACTAAAGATAAACAACTAGATGGTCAGATCCCACACATACCAAGCATTTCAATAACATACACACAATATGCTCGATATGTGCAAATACAACATGGCATCACAACATGACTCTACGACTCAAGTAATTTATTCAATAGGCTCCGAGGAGCGAGATATTACAAACAGGGGTCTCATGACCCAACAATCAGAGCATACAAGTCAAAGCACAAGCGGAAGCTATCATGTCTGAGTACAGACATCTATAAATGAAAAGGCTGAGAAGCCTGACTATCTATCAGATCCTGCCGAGGGCACAAGATCGTAGCTGAGGTAACAAGCTAAACGTCGAAGTCCACGCGGAACTACTAGTGAGACTGAAGTCTCTCTGCAAAAACATAAAATAGGCAAACGTGAGTACAAATGTACCCAGCAAGACTTACATCAGAACTAACTACATATGCATCATTATCAACAAAGGGGATGGTGGGGTTTAACTGCAGCAAGCCAGCTTTGACTCGGTGGCTATCCTAAACTACGACTGCAAGTAACTCTTTTGAGGTGGCGCACACGAGTCCACATATTCACCATATCAATACACCACTATGGATCCGCTCCCGTCTCCCTACGAGAACGCCATCCATAGCACTCACGCTTATCTTGCGTATTTTAGAGTATCCACTTTCACTTGTCTATGAACTGATATAAGCAACCCAGAAGTCCTTTTCCGTGGACACGGCTATTCGAATAGATGATATTAACCCTGCAGGGGTGTACTTCTTCATACATGTTTCCACCACTTAGCGTCTGCACACGACATGTGCTCGGCAGACTTCAAGCGAAAGCCGACGTGGGTGTAGACCACGACCTACCTAAACACTCAAGTCTCTAGTCCAGGTTTATCGCCTATTCGGGTTCCATCCATGAGGAGATCCGGCCGGAGTTTCGCTCACAGCCCCAAACGATGTGAACAGGGTTCCGTGACACCAAACGGGCGCCCGGTTTACCCGGCCACGTGCCTACCGCATCACAGCCCACCCCTACGGTCAGCGCTGTCCACGGCCTCCAGCATACTACAAACACCAGAAACTACTTGCAACTCCTGGACAGAGGACAAGGGTGAATAAGAAGTCGAGCGGGGTCATATTTCAGGGCCCAATGTATGGTAGTAGCTGAATCATGGATCACAAACACAGAACTCAGTTCCTGAGGACGGCTGCAATGAGACAACCCACCATGCACTCCTACATGGCCTCTCACCGCTACCTTTACCAAATCGTGTTCACACACTTAGCTCACACACAGTAGGACATGTTCACACGCCTCTGATTCATCCCCGATGAATCAGACCTGACTCAACTCTAAGCAGTAGCAGGCATGACAAACAAACATGAATGAGTAGGCACAACAGGGCTCAAACAACTCCTACTCATGCTAGTGGGTTTCATCTAATTACTGTGGAATGACAGGTCATGCAGAGGATAAAGGGGTTCAGCTACCGCAGCAAGTAACAGATGAATCGATGTTGTCCTAATGCAGTAAAAGAGAGCAGGAGCGAGAGAGTAGGATTGTATCGGAATGAACAAGGGGGTTTTGCTTGCCTGGCACTTCTGAAGATAACATTGAGTCTTCATCAGTGTCAATGATCACATCCTCGGTATCACGTCTATCGAGAGGGGACAAATACCGGCAACACAGAAGGGAACACAATCAATGCAATGCACAATATGATGCATGATCATGACATGGTAAAATGAATGTGTTTTGGGCTAATGCAACTAGCAACAGATGAAATGAAGTTGGTTTGAATACAAGATTCAAATTCAAACTCCATATGTGATTATTCAAATGCCATTTAATTGATTTGTGCTAAACAGCACCTATAAGTTGTTCTAACATGCATGAAAATGGTACAGATGGATTCCTTGAATTTTTCTGATAATTTTTCATATATAAATTATTTAATTTGGAGTTACGGTTAATTTTCAATGATTTATTGAAGTTTTAGCTATTTTCTGGAATTTCCTGAATTATTTAAAATCCAGAAAAACAATTACTGCGTCAGCGTGACGTCACAGAGGCGTCAGCAGGGCTGACCAGGTCAAACCTGACGTGTGGGGGCCACACGTCAGTGACACTGGGGTTAACCCTGGGTCAAACCCGCACTGACCAGGGTTGACTTGGCTCTGGGGCCCACTGTCAGCGGCTGGTGGGGTGGCTAATGGTGGGGATTAGCGCTAAATAAGCCGCCACGTCAGCCTCGCCGGGGTTCGGCCGGCGACGACCAAACCGCGCGGCGGTGCTTCGCCGGAATGGGCTACAGGCGGCGGAAAAGCGCGCGGAGACCACCGGGGCGTAGCCCGTGCTCTCCCGTATCCAAAGGAGCAGGAGGGTGGTGGCGGGGGCGCTGGAGCTCGTCGGAACGGAGCTCGCGGCGGCGCCGGGGTTCGGGTGGTAACGGGCGCGAGGACCTGGTGGGGTTTTGGACAAGCTGAGCTGCGCACGGGCTTCCTGTGAGCCCCACGAGCTCAAAGCCGTGCTCGGACGCGACCGAAACAAGCCATGGCCGCGACGGCAACATGGCCGGCGGCAGCGAGCTCCGGTCGTCGGCAAAGTGGCAGCTGCGGTGTGCAAACGAGAGAACGGAGAGGGGGAAACAGCACAGGAGCTCACAGCGGGTGCAGTGGTGGCCTCGGCGAGCTCGGGGAGGCACCGGAGCCGACGAATTTGACGAAGATGGCCGGCGGTTCCGAGGTAGAAGACGACGGCGATGGCAGCGATGCGGCACGTCCGGGGCCTCGTGGCTCGTTGAGGAGGTAGAGGGAGGACCCGCGGAGCTCTGGGAGGCGTCGGGGAGCCGTGGGGTGGCCGGTAGCCACGGTGGCTCTCGTCGGTGGCGGCGGCTCCGTTCGGGGAGGAAAACAGAGGAGGGGGGAAGAGCGTTCGGGGAAGAGAGAGGGAGCAGCGAGGGAGGAAGAGGGGCGAGGGGACACGAGGCGTGAGGGGGAGGCTCGGGAACGACTCGGTGGAAGCAGGAGGTGGCCGAGGCGGCATCGGCGCTCGCCACCGAGCTGCTTCGGTGCGAGGGGAGGAAGATGACAAGGGGGAGGAGGTGGCCTGGGTCGGCTGGATGGAGCTGGGCCAGCTCTGGTGGGCTGCACGGTGAGGCCAGGTAAGCTCTGTTCTTTTTATTTTTTTCTTGTTCTGTTTGTTTTATTTAATATCTTTTGCCATTGTTTTCAAATTCAAAATAATTTCATACAGTGCCAAAACATTCTGAAATATTTTATGTTACCTCTCTGGACTATTCCAAAAGTACATACAACATTTCAAAGCATTTGAAAATATATTCATTATATATTATGAATATATCCCCAAATTCAAATAGATTATTGATTTAAATTCAGAGACCAAATAATTCCTTAAAAATATTCCAGAATTTTGGTTTGATATATAACTCTTGCCAAAATTCACAAAACTATTTTTAGGGCATTTTGGATTCACAGAATGCAATTTAAAGGGTGCTTGCCCTTCTTTTAATTAGGGTTTTGAGGCTTCTGAATTCCTCAGTTCAAATTTCATTTGAATTTAAACATGATGCAGCAACCAAGCTAGTCCAAGGCCAGGGTAAAGCTAGGGATGTGACATAGATGCAGAATTGTTTCGGTCTACTTGACTTATACGTGATGCCTATATTCATGATCATTGCCTTAGATATCATCATAACTATGCACTTTTCTATCAATTGCTCGGCAGTAATTTGTTCACCCACCGTAATACATGCTATCTTGAGAGAAGCCACTAGCGAAACCTATGACCCCCGGGTCTACTTTACATCATATAAGTTTCCAATCTACAATTCTAGTTTACTATTTATTTTGCAATCTTTATTTTCCAATCTGTACAACAAAAATACCAAAAATATTTATCTTATTATCTCTATCAGATCTCACTTTCGTAAGTGACCATGAAGGGACTGACAACCCCTTTATCGCGTTGGTTGCGAGGTTCTTGTTTGTTTGTGCAGGTACTAGGCGAATTGTGTGTAGTCTCCTACTGGATTGATACCTTGGTTCTCAAAAACTGAGGGGAATACTTATGCTACTTTGCTGCATCACCCTTTCCTCTTCAAGGGAAAACCAATGCATGCTCAAGAGGCAGCAAGAAGGATTTCTGGAGCTGTTGCCGGGGAGATCTACGCACAAGTCAAGACACACCAAGTACCCATCACAAACCATTATCCCTCGCATTACATTATTTGCCATTTGCCTCTCTTTTTCCTCTCCCCCACTTCACCATTGCCATTTTATTCGCCTCTTTTTGCTTGCCTCTTGTTTGCTTGTGTGTTGGATTGATTGTTTGTCACGATGGCTCAAGACAATAGTAAATTGTGTGACTTTTTTAATACCAAAAATAATGATTTTATTAGCACTCTATTGCTCCTCTTACCGATGTTGAATCTTGTGAAATTAATACTGCTTTGCTGAATCTTGTCATGAAAGATCAATTTGCTGGCCTTCCTAGTGAAGATGCCGCTACCCATCTAAACAACTTTATTGATTTATGTGATATGCAAAAGATGAAAGATGTGGATAATGATATTGTTAAATTGAAGCTATTTCCGTTTTCGCTTAGAGATCGTGCTAAAACTTGGTTCTCCTCTTTTCCTAAAAATAGTATTGATTCATGGAATAAGTGCAAAGATGCTTTTATCTGTAAGTATTTTCCTCCCGCTAAGATCATCTCTCTTAGAAATGATATTATGAATTTTAAGCAACTTGATCATGAGCATGTTGCACAAGCTTGGGAGAGGATGAAATTAATGATATGTAACTGCCCTACACATGGTTTGAATTTATGGATGATTATACAAAAAAATATGTTGGGTTGAATTTTGCTCCTAGAAATCTTTTAGATTCGGCCGCAGGAGGCACTTTTATGGAAATCACTTTAGGAGAAGCTACTAAACTC
This sequence comes from Triticum aestivum, assembly GCF_018294505.1. Lineage (NCBI taxonomy): Eukaryota > Viridiplantae > Streptophyta > Magnoliopsida > Poales > Poaceae > Triticum > Triticum aestivum. The sequence goes on from NC_057797.1 coordinate 428,344,210, forward strand.
CTAGATAATATTATGGTTAATTTTTCTCAATGGCACACCGAAAGATCTACTAGTAAAAAGGTTCATGCGATAGAAGAGATTAATGTCTTGAGTGGAAAGATGGATGAACTTATGAAATTGTTTGCTAATAAGAGTGTTTCTTCTGATCCTAATGATATGCCTTTGTCTACTTTGATTGAGAATAGTAATGAATCTATGGATGTGAATTTTGTTGGTAGGAACAATTTTGGTAACAACACGTATAGAGGAAACTTTAATTCTAGGCCGTTCCCTAGTAATCCCTCTAATAATCATGGTAATTCCTACAACAACTCGTATGGAATTTTTAATAAGATGCCCTCTGATTTTGAGACTAGTGTTAAAGAATTTATGAATTCACAAAAGAATTTCAATGCTTTGCTTGAAGAAAAATTGCTTAAGATTGATGAGTTGGCTAGGAACGTGGATAGAATTTCTCTTGATGTTGATTCTTTGAAACTTAGATCTACTCCACCTAAGAATAATAATGATATCAATGAGTCTCTCAAAGCCATGAGAATTTACATTGATGAGTGCAAAGAAAGAACCGCTAGGATGCATGCTAAGAAAGATTGCTTTGTGAAAGCGTGTTCTTCTAGTTTTCATGATAATAATGATGAAGATCTAAAAGTGATTGGTGTGTCTCCTATAAAATCTTTGATTGCCAATATGAATCTTGATAAATATGGGACTGGAGATGAGTCAAATTTAGTTAGAAGCCATCCCAACAATTCAGAGTTTTTAGATCTTGATGCAAAAATTGGTAAAAGTGGGATTGAAGAGGTCAAAACTTTACATAGAAATGAACCCACTATTTTGGATTTCAAGGAATTTAATTATGATAATTTCTCTTTGATAGATTATATTTCCTTGTTGCAATCCGTGTTAAATTCTCCTCATGCTTATGATCAAAACAAAGCTTTCACTAAACATATCATTGATGCTTTAATGCAATCTTATGAAGAAAAACTTGAATTAGAAGGTTCTATCCCTAGAAAACTTTATGATGAGTGGGAACCTACTATTAAAATTAATATTAAAAATCATGAATGCTATGCTTTATGTGAGTTAGGTGCTAGTGTTTCCATGATTCCAAAAACTTTGTGTGATGTGTTAGGTTTCCGTGAATTTGATGATTGTTCTTTAAATTTGCATCTTGCGCATTCCACCATTAAGAAACATATGAGAAGAATTAATGATGTTCTTACTATTGCAAATAGGAATTATGTGCCCGTAGATTTTATTGTTCTTGATATAGATTGCAATCCTACTTGTCCTATTATTCTTGGTAGACCTTTCCTTAGAACGATTGGTGCAATCATTGATATGAAAGAAGGAAATATTAGATTCCAATTTCCATTAAGGAAAAGCATGGAACACTTTCCTAGGAAGAAAATTAAATTACCTTATGAATCTATTATGAGAGCCACTTATGGATTGCATACCAAAGATGACAATACCTAGATCTATTCTTGTTTTTATGCCTACCTAGGGGCATTAAATGATAGCGCTTGTTGGGAGGCAACCCGATTTTATTTTTGTTCCTGTTTAGTAATAAATAAATCATATATCCTCTGTTATGATTGTTTTTTTATGTTTTAATTAGTGTTTGTGCCAAGTAAAGCCTTTAGGATCTTCTTGGATGATTATTATTTGATCTTGCTGAAAAAAACAGAAAGTATGCGCTCACGAGAATAATTTTCATTTTTAACTAGAGAGCGATAAAATTCTGATTCCAACTGCAGAAGACCAATATACAAATTATTTAGGTCTTCCTAATTTGGTAGAATTTTTGGAGTTACAGAAGTATTCGAAACCTTCAGATTACTACAGACTATTCTGTTTTTGACAGATTCTGTTTTTTTGTGTTGTTTGCTTATTTTGATGAATCTATGGCTAGTATCGGGGGGGGGGGGGGTTATGAATCATAGAGAAGTTGGAATACAGTAGGTTTAACACCAATATAAATAAAGAATGAGTTCATTATAGTACCTTAAGTGTTTATTTGTTTTCTTATACTAACGGAGCTCATGAGATTTTCTGTTGAGTTTTGTGTTGTGAAGTTTTCAATTTTTTGGGTAAAGATTTGATGGATTTTGGAACAAGGAGTGGCAACAGCCTAAGCTTGGGGATTCCCAAGGCACCCCAAGGTCAAATCCAAGGACAGCCAAAATCCTAAGCTTGGGGATGCCCCGGAAGGCATCCCCTCTTTCGTCTTCGTCTATCGGTAACTTTACTTGAGGCTATATTTTTATTCACCACATGATATGTGTTTTGCTTGGACCGTCTTATATGATTTGAGTCTTTGCTTTTTAGTTTACCAGAATCATCCTTGTTGTACACACCTTTTGGGAGAGACACACATGAATTGGAATTTATTAGAATACTCTATGTGCTTCACTTATATCTTTTGAGCTAGATAATTTTGCTCTAGTGCTTCACTTATATTTTTTAGAGCATGGTGGTGGTTTTATTTTGTAGAAATTATTGATATCTCATGCTTCACATATATTATTTTGAGAGTCTTTTAGAACAGCATGGTAATTTTCTTTGGTTATGAAATTAGTCCTAATATGATAGGCATACAAGATGGGTATGATAAAAAATCTTTCATATAAAGTGCATTGAATACTATGAGAAGTTTGATTCTTTATGATTGTTTTGAGATATGAAGATGGTGATATTAGAGTCATGCTAGTTGAGTAGTTGTGAATTTGAGATATACTTGTGTTAAAGTTTGTGATTCCCGTAGCATGCACGTATGGTGAACCGTTATGTGATGAAGTCAGAGCATGCTTTATTTTTTGATTGTCTTCCTTATGAGTGGCGGTCGGGGACGAGCGATGGTCTTTTCCTACCAATCTATCCTCCTAGGAGCATGCGCGTAATACTTCATTTCGATAACTAATAGATTTTTGCAATAAGTATGTGAGTTCTTTATGACTAATGTTGAGTCCATGGATTATACACACTCTCACCCTTCCACCATTGCTAGCCTCTCTAGTACCGCGCAACTTTCGCCGGTACCATAAACCCACCATTTACCTTACTCAAAACAGCCACCATACCTACCTATTATGGCATTTCCATAGCCATTCCGAGATATATTGCCATGCAACTTTCCACCGTTTCGTTTATTATGACACGCTCCATCATTGTCATATTGCTTTGCATGATCATGTAGTTGACATTGTATTTGTGGCAAGGCCACCATTCATAATTTTCCATACATGTCACTCTTGATTCATTGCACATCCCGGTACACTGCCGGAGGCATTCATGTAGAGTCATATTTCATTCTAAGTATTGAGTTGTAATTCTTAAGTTATAAGTAAATAAAAGTGTGATGATCATCCTTATTAGAGCATTGTCCCAGTGAGGAAAGGATGATGGAGACTATGATTCCACCACAAGTCGGGATGAGACACGGGACGAAAAAAAGAAAAGGAAAAGAGGCCATAAAAAAGGAGAAAAGGCCCAAATAAAAAAATTAAAAATGAGAGAAAAAGAGAGAAGGGGCAATGCTACTATCCTTTTTCCACACTTGTGCTTAGAAGTAGTACCATGATCTACATGATAGAGAGTCTCTTATGTTGTCACTTTCATATACTAGTGGGAATTTTTCATTATAAAACTTGGCTTGTATATTCCAATGATGGGCTTCCTCAAAATGCCCTAGGTCTTCGTGAGCAAGCAAGTTGGATGCACACCGACTTTGTTTCTTTTGTTGAGCTTTCATACATTTATAGCTCTAGTGCATCCGTTGCATGGAAATCCCTACTAACTCACATTAATATCTATTGATGGGCATCTCCATAGCCCGTTGATACGCCTAGTTGATGTGAGACTATCTTCTCCATTTTGTCTTCTCGACAACCGCCATTCTATTCCACCTATAGTGATATATCCATGGCTCACGCTCATGTATTGCGTGAAGATAGAAAAAGTTTGAGAACATCAAAAGTATGAAACAATTGCTTGGCTTGTCATCGGGGTTGTGCATGATTTAAATATTTTGTGTGATGAAGCTGGAGCATAGCCAGACCATATGATTTTGTAGGGATAGCTTTCTTTGGCCATGTTATTTTGAGAAGATATAATTGCTTGGTTAGTATGCTTGAAGTATTATTGTTTTTATGTCAATATTAAACTTTTATATTGAATCTTTCGGATATGAATATTCATACCACCATAAAGATATTACATTCAAAATTATGTTAGGGAGCATTCCACATAAAAAATTTGTTTTTATCATTTACCTACTCGAGGACGAGAAGGAATTAAGTTTGGGGATGCTTGATACGTAACCAACGTATCTATAATTTGTGATTGTTCCATGCTATTATATTATCTGTTTTGGATGTTTAATGGGATTTAATATACCTTTTTATATTTTTTTTGGGACTAACCTATTAACCGAAAGCCCAGTGCAAATTGCTATTTTTTTGCCTATTTCTGTGTTTCGCAGTAAAGGAATATCAAACAGAATAAAACCTTCGCGAGGATCATTTTTGGAACAAACGCAATTCAGGAGACTTGGAGTGGACGTCAAGGAAGCAGCGAGGAAGCCACGAGACAGGAGGGCGCGCCCCAGGGGGGTGGGCGCGCCCCCACCCTCATGGGCCCCTCGCAGCTCCACCGACCTATTTCTTTTGCCTATATATACTCTTATACCCCAAAACCTTCGGGGAGAGCAACGAAACACCTTTTCCACCGCCGCAACCTTATGTACCCGTGAGATCCCATCTTGGGGCCTTTTCTGGCAATCTGCTGGAGGGGGATTCGATCATGGAGGGCTTCTACATCAACACCATAGCCTCTCTGATGATGTGTGAGTAGTTTACCACAGACCTTCGGGTCCATAGTTATTAGCTAGATGGCTTCTTCTCTCTCTTTGGATCTCAATACAAAGTTCTCCTCGATCTTCTTGGAGATCTATTCGATGTAACTCTTTTTGCGGTGTGTTTGCCAAGATCCGATGAATTGTGGGTTTATGAACTTGATTATCTATGAATATTATTTGATTCTTCTCTGAATTCTTATATGCATGATTTGATATCTTTGCAAGTCTCTTCGAATTATCAGTTTAGTTTGGCCTACTAGATTGATCTTTCTTGCAATGGGAGAAGTGCTTCGCTTTGGGTTCAATCTTGCGGTGTCCTTTCCCAGTGACAGCAGGGGCAGCAAGACACGTATTGTATTGTTGCCATCGAGGATAAAAAGATGGGGTTTATATCATATTGCTTGAGTTTATCCCTTTACATCATGTCATCCTGCCTAAAGCGTTACTCCGTTCTTATGAACTTAATACTCTAGATGCATGCTGGATAGAGGTCGATGTGTGGAGTAATAGTAGTCGATGCAAAATCGTTTCGGTCTACTTGACACGGACGTGATGCCTATATTCATGATAATTGCCTTAGATATCATCATAACTATGCGCTTTTCTATCAATTGCTCGACAATAATTTGTTCACCCACCGTAATACATGCTATCTTGAGAGAATCCACTAGTGAAACCTATGGCCCCCGGGTCTAGTTTACATCATATAAGTTTCACATCTACAATTATAGTTTACTATTTATTTTGCGATCTTTCCAATCTATACAACAAAAATACCAAAAATATTTATCTAATTATCTCTATCAGATCTCACTTTCGTAAGTGAACGTGAAAGGACTAACAACCCATTTATCGCGTTGGTTGTGAGGTTTTTGTTTGTTTGTGCAGGTACTAGGCGACTTGCATGTAGTCTCCTACTGGATTGATACCTTGGTTCTCAAAAACTGAGGGAAATACTTACACTACTTTGCTGCATCATCCTTTCCTCTTCAAGGGAAAACCAACGCATGCTCAAGAGGTAGCAGGGCCGATTTCTACAACTCGGTCGGTCCGAGATGAGTTCAGCGGAGGCCTAACCCTAAATTTTTGAATCAAACCTAACCTAAAGGGAGTTTTCTCTGGATAGATTGAATTCATACATGGTAATGATCATGTCAAAGCAATGTGCTAAGAATTGGAGTAAGGAATTAGCACACAAGATCAAACTCATACCCTAGTTCGGCGGGAGTTCGCTACGGCGACAATGGCGGGGCAGAATCCCGTTGACGGCGATGGAAACCAGCGGCGGGAGGTCGCTGGCAACGAGGAGACGATCCAGAGACCCGAGGCGGCAGGGCAGGACACACGCGGGCTGAGGAGGTTTGAAGAAATTTCCAAAATCTCACCCGTGGGTATATATATCCTGACCCTGTCGGTGTGATCGAGTGGAACAACTCGGTGGCACCGAGATGCAGAATCGCAAGCGGTTACTGCAACTCGGTGTTATCAAAAAGTTCAAATCGGTTGCACCGAGATTGAAAACCAAGATCAACTTAGTGAACTCGGTGTGACCGAAATGGATGGATCGGTCAGACCGAAATGCACAGAGAGGTTTTGGAAGTTTAAGTCTATGACAAATCGGGGACTCCGAGTGCTCCTCACACAGAGTGGTTCGAATCTGACTTGATCAAAGTTTGTGATGTAGCATGAATAGAGTTTGAGACTAGAAAAACATAGATAGCTAGAGGAGGTTCTTAGGCATTCTTGTCCATCCACTTGGCAAAAGAGAAAACGTCAAACAATCAAAACAATAAGTGGATGTCCTTGAATGAGTAAAATATGCAATCAACATGCTCACACAATAAAATGGCAAATGAAATATGTGGCAAAGCCTGCACAAACACTCTAGCATCTCTCAAGCAATTGGCAATGACTAGGTCATCTATATATGATCATATTGACTTAGGAGTCAAATGAGAACATTTGATCGTAGGTCATACTCATCATTTAAGCACAAGTGGGGTTACCACTTTTACATAAAGCATTGTTTTGTTCACACCATTAGAGTTGCTTTAGCTCAATTTATTAGATTAAAGCTCCCCCTAGATGTGATATCCCCCCTAAGAGGGATGAACTAACCTTGGGTTTTGTCGATGATGACTTCATGTAGGTGTTGAAGATGTGGATGCTCAATGTTGATGTAGATCATTTGCAGCAATCCATTGGAGCGAGTTGCACTTTCAATACCTACATGGGTTAGTCCCACAAGGAACAAACAAGGATATCCATAGACATAGAGTGATGTTCACACAAGATGATGTCCATGAAGGCAATAGGTTACCTTGTCCCTTGTCTTACCAACAAGAGAGTTTGTGACTCCTTGAACTAGTGCAAGATGTGGAAGTTGTTTGCACTTGTCCTTGCCAAAATGATATGAGTGAAGTATGTTGGCGGAGTCACCCTCAAGAACTCTCTAGTTCTTCTTCTTCGGGATCCACATCATCTTGATGTGAATCCTTGGATTTGTAGTCGTACTTGATGAAGTAGAGCTTGATGTAGTCTTGGGAACCCACTTGACCAAGGCATTAGGAGCTTCTTCAAATGCATCAATCTCCTCTTGAAGCTTGTCCTTGCCTTTTTGCTTGTGGTCTTGTGGTGGAAGATCATCTTGAGCTTGTGTCCCTTGGAAAGAAGTAGGATCATACTTCTCTTGTTGAGGAGCAAACTTCGTCTTGGGGTATTGATCTTCTTCCCACTCAACTCCATTCGCATTGAACTTTCATTCAAAACCAATACCTTGATTCTTTCGGTGCCTTCTTTGCTTGCGTACAATTTCCTCAAATTGCTTACTCCCGGCAAGGCTCCTGTAAACACCTTTCTCTACAATTCCCTTTAATAAGCTATTTTCTTGCTCAAGTGTAACCTGGCTAAGAGAATCATTAGTGGAATCAAGAGAACTACTAGAAGCAACAACATTGGATTTAACATGATTATTGTTACTACTAGGAGAATAATATTTCTTACTCTTGTTGCTAGATTTAACTTATGGCATGTAAGTAGACAAGAGTAAACACTTGGCAATGTAAGAAGAACTTTTCTTGCGAAGATCATCATTGATTGCTTTTAAGAACCCATGCTCTTTCTCAAGGTTGAGCTTTTCAAAGCGTAACTTCTCATGAGTCTTTAAGAGCTCTCGATGATTTTCCAAGGTAGTTTCATGAGCTAACTTAAGAGTGTTTAGTTCTTTAGTTAGACGCTCAATCTCCTTCTTATCATCATCATTCGTTTTATCTTGATTAGCATGATTAATAGCAAGTTCATCATATTTTTCATTACTAGAGTTGTCAACAAGTAAATCATCATCACCTAGCAAATCATCTTCATCACTATTGAATTCAACATACTCGGGGTGTGATACCTTTGGGCCTTTGGCCATGAAGCATCTTCCAATTCCTTCATTTAGTGAGTCAAATATGTCGTAGGAGTTGGTTGACACAAGTGCTAGACCGGCAACACCTTCATCTTGAGTATATTTGGAGTCAGAGTGATTGTCGGAGTCAGAGTCGGATACCCATTCACCAACATGAGCTTGATGTCTTTGTTTTGTGTAGCTCCTTGACGACTTGTCCTTCCTTTCTGAATCCTTGCTTCTCCGTGATGTTCGTCGTTCATAACGATCATCTCTACTCCTTCTCTCTCTTGGTGGTGATTCTTCTCTTCTACTTCTCCTTTTGAGTGAATCTTCTCTTCTTTGTAGGGGGTCATACACTCATTGGAGTAGTGTCCGGGTCTTCCACAATTGTAGCAATTTCTTTCACGACTCAAAGATCTTTTGTCATTGTAGGACCTTGATTTGGAACTCTTTCCTTGCTTCTACTCTTGTAGAACTTGTTGAAGTTCTTCACCATTAGGCTCAATTCTTCATTGAAAGCTTGTTTCACACTTGATGATCTAGGAGCATCACATGAGGCTTTGTAAGCACCACTTGACTTGTTGTGAAGCTCTTCCTTATCCTTGAGTGACATCTCATGAGTAACAATTCTTCCAATGACTTCCGTTGGCTTGAGATCTTTGTAGTTGGGCATCATTTGGATCAATGTGCACACGGTATCATATTTTCCATCCAAGTCTCTTAGGATCTTCTTGATGATGAATCTATCGGTCATCTCTTCACTTCCTAAGCCGGCAATCTCATTTGTGATGAGAGCAAGCCTAGAGTATATTTTGGCGACACCTTCACCATCCTTCATTTTGATCTTGTCAAGTTGACTTTGAAGAACATCCAATTTGGATTCCTTGACGGAGTCGGTACCCTCATGCATATCAATCAAAGTATCCCAAATTTCCTTTGCATTCTCAAGACGGTTGATTTTGTTGAATTCTTCGGGGCACAATCCGTTGAAGAGGATATCGCAAGCTTGAGCATTGTATTGAAACATCTTCAACTCTTCCGCGCTAGCCTCACAGTTTGGTTCTCTCCCATCAAAGAATTCACCTTGCAATCCAATGCACACAATAGCCCAAACGGCGGGGTTATGTCCAAGAATATGCATTTTCATCTCATGCTTCCAAATAGCAAAATTAGTACCATCAAAGTAAGGACCTCTACGGTGGTAATTTCCCTCGCTAGATGCCATACTCTCCTAGGTTGTGAAACCAAGGCTATGATCACCAAAGCTATGGAAATCAACGCAAATGGAGACCAAAGCTCTGATACCACTTGTAGGATCAAAAGTATGTCTACAGGGGGCGATTAGACTACTTGACCAAATAAAAATCTAGCCTTTTAACAATTTTAAATCTTGGCAGATTTTAGCAACTTAGCACAAGTCACACAATCAACCTACACATGCAAGTCTAAGAGTATAGTAGCGGAATGTAAAACATTTGCATATGAAGGTAAAGGGAAGAGTTTGGAGGGAGCAAATGCAATGTAGACATGGAGATTTTTGGCGTGGTTCCGATAGGTGGTGCTATCGTACATCCACGTTGATGGAGACTTCAACCCACGAAGGGTAACGGTTGCGCGAGTCCACGGAGGGCTCCACCTACGAAGGGTCCACGAAGAAGCAACCTTGTCTATCTCCGCATGGCCATCGCCCACGAAGGACTTGCCTCACTAGGGTAGATCTTCACGAAGTAGGCGATCTCCTTGCCCATACAAACAACTTGGTTCAACTCCACAATCTTGTCGGAGGCTCCCAAGTGACACCTAACAATCTAGGAGACACCACTCTCCAAAAGGTAATAGATAGTGTGTTGATGATGAACTCCTTGCTCTTGTGCTTCAAATGATAGTCTCCCCAACACTCAATTCTCGCTCACAGATTTGGATTTGGTGGAAAGATGATTTGAGTGTAAAACAACTTGGGGAAGGCTAGAGATCAAGATTCATATGGTTGGAATGGAATATCTTGGTCTCAACACATGAGTAGGTGGTTCTCTCTCATAAAATGAATGCTGAAAGTGTAGGCACGTTCTTATGGCTCTCCTTCTAATGAAGGAAGGGTGGAGGGGTATATATAGCCTCCGCACAAAATCTAACCATTACACACAATTACCCAAACTCAGTGGGACCGAATCAGAAAACTCAGTCAGACCGATTTAGTTCGAAATGTGAACGTTAGGTTTTTCGGTGGGATCGACATGTCAACTCGGCGGGACCGATTTCATTAGGGTTAGGGCATAACGTAATCTCGGTAAGACCGATTACACAAACTCGGTAGGACCAATTTTGGTAATAAGCTAACCAGAGAGTTGGTCAGGCAAAACTGGTGGGACCGATTCGCTCATTTCAGTGAGACCGAAATGTTATGAAAGGGAAACATAGAGTTTGCATTGCGAACTCGGTGGGACTGATCACTCATCTCGGTTGGACCGAAACGTTACGAAGGGAAACATTGAGTTTGCAATCCCATCTCGGTGAGACCGAGATCCCTATCAGTGAGACCGCAATGTCTAGGGTTTCTGGCACTGGCTATGTCAGGTGAACTTGGTGGCGCCGGATAGAACATTTTGGTGGGGCCGAGTTTGACTTTTGGTTCGAGACATATGTGGATATGAGAAAGTGGTTCAGGGTTTTTGGATCATATTACTAAGCATTTTGAGAAAGTAAGCCATTAAGAAACACCTCATCCCCTTTTAATAGTATTTGCTTTTCCTATGGACTCAATGTGATCTTGGATCACTAAATTGAAAATGTAGAGTCTTGAGCTTGAGCCAATGTGTGTCCTTAGCATTTTGAGGCGTCCACATTCCTGATCCATGCCATACCAATCATTGAACTTCTGAAATGATCATCTTGAAATAGTATTAGTTCAATGGGCTATATGTTGTCAGTAATTACCAAAACCACCCAGGGATAGTTGCACTTTCAGATATGGTCAAGACATGATGTGATATATGTTGTTGTATGAGATGATCATGTTTTGTAAAAGTTATCGGCAACTGGCAGGAGCCTTATGGTTGTCGCTTTATTGTATGAAATGCAATCGCCATGTAATTGCTTTACTTTATCACTATGCGTTAGCGATAGTTGTAGAAGCAATAGTTGGCGAGACGACAATGACGCTATGATGAAGATGAAGGTGTCAAGCCGGTGACAATGGAGATCATGACGGTGCTTTGGAGATGGAGATCAAAGGCACAAGATGATGATGGCCATATCATGTCACATATTTTGATTGCATATGATGTTTATACTTTTATGCATCTTATTTTGCTTAGTAAGACGGTAGCATTATAAGATGATCCCTCACTAAATTTGAAGGTATAAGTGTTCTCCCTGAGTATGCACTGTTGCGACAGTTCGTCGTGCCGAGACACCACGTGATGATCAGGTGTGATAAGCTCTACGTTCACATACAACGGGTGCAAGCCAGTATTGCACATGCAGAATACTCGAGTTAAACTTGACGAGCCTATCATGTATAGACATGGCCTCGGAACACTGAGACCGAAAGGTCGAACGTGAATCATATAGTAGATATGATCAACATAGAGATGTTCACAATTGAAAACTACTCCATCTCACGTGATGATCGGACATGGTTTAGTTGATATGGATCACGTGATCATTTAGACGACTCGAGGGATGTCTATCTGAGTGAGAGTTCTTTAGTAATATGATTAATTGAACTTAAATTTATCATGAACTTAGTCCTGATAGTTTTTGCATATCTATGTTGTAGATCAATGGCCCTGCTACCGTTCCCTTGAATTTTAATACGTTCCTAGAGAAAGCTAAGTTGAAAGATGATGGTAGCAAGTACACGGACTGGGTTCGTAACATGAGGATTATCATCATTGTTGCACAGAAGAATTATGTCCTTGAAGCACCACTAGGTCCAAGGCCTACCACATGAGCAACTCCAGACGTTATAAACGTCTGGCAAGCTAAATCTGACGACTACTTGATAGTTCAGTGTGGCATGCTTTACGACTTAGAATCGAGACTTCAAATACGTTTTGAACGTCATGGAGCATATGAGATGTTCCAGGAGTTGAAGTTAATATTTCAAGCGAATGCCCGAGTTGAGAGATATGAAGTCTCCAAGAAGTTCTATAGCTGCAAGATGGAGGATAATAGTTCTGTCAATGAATACATACTCAAAATGTCTCGGTACCATAACCACTTGACTCAGTTGGGAGATAATCCTCCTAATGATAGTGTCATTGATAGAGTTCTTCAATCACTGCTACCAAGCTATAAAGGCTTTGTGATGAACTATAATATGCAAGGGATGAACAAGACGATTCTCAAGCTCTTCGCAATGCTTAAGGCAGCGGAGGTAAAAATCAGGAAGGAGCATCAAGTGTTGATGGTTAACAAGACCACTAGTTTCAAGAAAAAGGGCAAAGGAAAGAAGGAGAACTTCAAGAAGAATAGCAAGCTAGTTGCTGCTCCCGGGAAGAAGCCCAAGTCCGGACCTAAGCCTGAAACCGAGTGCTTGTACTGCAAAGGGACTGGTCACTTGAAGTGGAACTGCCCCAAGTATTTGGCGGATAAGAAGGATGGCAAAGTGAAAGGTATATTTGATATAGATGTTATTGATGTGTACCTTACTAATGCTCGTAGTAGCGCTTGGGTATTTGATACTGGTTCTGTTGCTCATATTTGCAACTCAAAACAAGGGTTACGAATTAAACGAAGATTGGCTAAGGACGAGGTGACGATGCGCGTCGGAAAGGGTTCCAAGGTCGATGTGATCGCCGTCGGCACGCTACCGCTACATCTACCTTCGGGATTAGTTTTAGACATGAATAATTGTTATTTGGTGCCAGCGTTGAGCATGAACATTATATCTGGATCTTGTTTGATACGAGACGGTTATTCATTTAAATCAGAGAATAATGGTTGTTCTATTTATATGAGTAATATATTTTATGGTCACGCACCCTTGATGAGTGGTCTATTTGTGTGGATTCTCGATCGTAGTGATACACATATTCATAATATTGATGCCAAAAGATGCAAAGTTAATAATGATAGTGCAAATTATTTGTGGCGCTACCGTTTAGGTCATATTGGTGTAAAGCGCATGAAGAAACTCCATGCAGATGGGCTTTTGGAATCACTTGATTATGAATCATTTGATGCTTGTGAACCATGCCTCATGGGCAAGATGACTAAGACTCCGTTCTCCAGAACAATGGAGCGAGCCACTGACTTATTGGAAATAATACATACCGATGTATGCGGTTCGATGAGTGTTGAGGCTCGCGACGGGTATCATTATTTTCTGACCTTCACAGATGATTTGAGCAGATATGGGTATATCTACTTAATGAAACATAAGTCTGAAACATTTGAAAAGTTCAAAGAATTTCAGAGTGAAGTGGAAAATCATCGTAACAAGAAAATAAAGTTTCTATGATATGATCGCGGAGATGAATATTTGAGTTACGAGTTTGGTCTTCATTTGAAAAATGTGGAATAGTTTCGCAACTCACGCCACCTGGAACACCATAGCGTAATGGTGTGTCTGAATGTTGTATCCGTACTTTATTAGATTTTGTGCGATCTGTGATGTCTCTTACCGATTTACCGCTATCGTTTTGGGGTTATGCTTTAGAGACAGCTGCATTCACATTAAATAGGGCACCATCTTAATCCATTGAGACGACGCCATAGGAACTGCGGTTTAACAAGAAACCTAAGCTATCGTTTCTTAAAGTTTGGGGTTGCGATGCTTATGTGAAAAAGCTTCAACCTGATAAGCTCGAACCCAAATCGGAGAAATGTGTCTTCATAGGATACCCAAAAGAAATTGTTGGGTACACCTTCTATCACAGATCTGAAGGCAAGATATTCATTGCTAAGAATGGATCCTTTCTAGAGAAGGAGTTTCTCTCAAAAGAAGTGAGTGGGAGGAAAGTAGAACTTGATGAGGTAATTGTACCTTCTCTCGAATTGGAAAGTAGTTCATCACAGAAATCAGTTCCAGTGATGCCTACACCAATTAATGAGGAAGTTAATGATGATGACCATGAAACTTCAATCGAGTTACTATCGAACCTTGTAGGTCAACCAGAGTACGTTCCGCACCAGAGTGGTACGGTAATCCTGTTCTGGAAGTCATGTTACTAGACCATGACAAACATACGAAATATGAGGAAGCGGTGATGAGCCAAAATTCCACGAAATGGCTTGAGGCCATGAAATCTGAGATGGGATCCATGTATGAGAACAAAGTATGGACTTTGGTTGACTTGCCCGATGATCGGCAAGCCATAGAAAATAAATGGATCTTCAAGAAGAAGACTGATGGTGATGGTAATGTTACTGTCTAGAAAGCTTGACTTATTGCGAAAGGTTTTCGACAAGTTCAAGGAGTTGACTACTGTAACACCCTCGATGCGACTATAGCTCCCACGTGTCGAGGCACGACTTAGAGACATAATCGCATTGAAGGCATATGTCGCAAGTAAGGTAATCTTTACAACATCCCATGAAATATAATTATTAAAAGGGGAGATAACATAGTTGGCTTACACTCGCCACGTCAATCAAGGTACATAAATAACATTACATCAACCAAACACTCATGGCCCGACTACGGCGCCAAAATAAAAGATAACCCAACATGCGACACGGTCCCGATCACCCCCAACTGGGCACCACTACTGATCATCAGGAAATGAAACATAGTAACGTTGAGAGTCCTCATCGAACTACCACTTGAGCTCGAGCGCGTCACCTGGAGTAGAATCATCAGGCCCTGCATCTGGTGTAATAGTAATCTGTGAGCCACAGGGACTCAGCAATCTCGCACCCTCGCGATCAAGACTATTTAAGCTTATAGGTAAGTCAAGGAAAATATAAGTGGAGCTGCAGCAAGTGACTAGCAAATATGGTGGCTATCCTGTTCGCAAAAGAGAGCGAGAAGAGGAGGCAAGGCGCGAGCGAGAAACTAGAGAGCAACCTGCGCAAGCATTACTCCAACACCGTGTCCACTTCCCAGACTCTGCCGAGAAGAGGCCATCACGGTAACACACTCAGTTGATTCATTTTAATCAAGTTAAGGTTCAAGTTATCTACAACCGGACATTAACAAATTCCCATCTGCCCATAACCGCGGGCACGGCTTTCGAAAGTTCAATCCCTGCAGGGAGTCCCAACTTAGCCCATGACAAGCTCTCACGGTCAACGAAGGAATAGACCTCCTCCCGAGACGTTCCGATCAGACTCGGTACCTCGGTTCTTCAAGACACTTCGACAGGTTAAAACTAATCCAGCAACACCGCCAAATGTGCCGACAAATCCCGATAGGAGCTGCACATATCTCTTTCTCACGGCACACTCAGATTGTCCTAGGTACGGGTAGGCCAGCCCAGAGTTGCCCCTGGTGGCCACCGGCAGCTGACAGGTGGACCAACACTCAGAGGAGCACTGGCCCGGGGGGGTTTAAAATAAGATGACCCTCGGGCTCCGGAAACCCAAGGGAAAAAGAGGCTAGGTGGCAAATGGTAAAACCAATGTTGGGCATTGCTGGAAAAGCTTTAATCAAGGCGAACTATCAAGGGGTTCCCATTATAACCTAACCGCGTAAGGAACGTAAAATCCGGGAACATAACACCGATATGACAGAAACTAGGGCGACAAGAGTGGAACAAAACACTAGGCGAGAGGCCGAGCCTTCCACACTTTACCAAGTATATAGATGCATTAAGATAACATGGCAATATAATGATATACCAACAAGTAAATAAAAGTCCAACAAGGAACGGCCTCCAATCTTCACCTGCAACTAGCAACGCTATAAGAGGGGCTGAGCAAAGCGGTAACATAGCCAATCAACGGTTTGCTAGCACATGGTGGGTTAGAGGTTTGACATGGCAATTTGGGAGGCTTGAAAACAAGTGGTAGGCATCGTAGCATTGGCATAGCAAAAGAGCGAGCAATCTAGCATAGCAAAGATAGTAGTGATTTCGAGGGTATGATCATCTTGCCTGCAAAGTTGTCAGAGTTGACTGGATCCTCGAAAGCAAACTCAACGGGCTCCTCGTTAGCGAACTCGTCTCCAGGCTCTACCCAAGCAAGACAAACAAGCAACAAGGACAGAATCAACCACGTGCAAGGATCAAACACTATGATGCAAGGATGGTATGCTATGCGGGATGCGATGCGGGATGCATATGCAAGATTTGACAAGGGATGCATGAACCTGGCCTCAACTTGGGAATCCAAGTGTGCCACTAGAAAGATGAGATGAAATCGCTTGAAAACGATATAAAGATCACCGGAATCGGAGTTACGGTTTGGAAATGGCAAGCGATTCAAAAATGACACCGGTCTGCGATTTACAGCAAGTAGCCATCTAAATGCAATGATATGAACATGCTACAACACCCAAACATGGCATCAAAATACATGGCAGGGATGCATTCAAGATGCTTAACAAAATCCTAGCACTGAGCTACGGCCAATTCATCCATTAACAGGTTCAAACAAGCATGGAAAAAATGCATATGGCAAACAGATTTCAGACTCACTGAAATTAACACTTGTCTGGAATTTCAGATCAGGTAGCACTCTTCGGAGCATGAAAACTATATGCTACAGGACCTGAACATGGCAAAGTAAAGCATGGCATGGAGCTACTCAAAGAGCTTAACAAAAGTCCCTTAGTGACCTTGAGCCAAAAGGGATAAGAAAATACAATTGCAAGCATGTGAACATGGCAAAAACATAATCAGATCACACACTTAGTGAAAACTGGCACATGCTGAAAATCGATATCAAGTAGGCATGTTTACGAGCTCGATGCACTCACTACGGAGCAAGTCATGACTAGCTAAGCATACACCCATCAAGAATACACAAAATTCAAGCTAGACATGGCAAGAACAATAGCATAGCATGCACGGATCAACTATAACATCATCGGCAAAATCGCTAACAAATAGACAATCTGCCCAAATTCACGAAGTAGCAAAAGTAGAGCTCGATTGACTCAAGCTAGGGTGCTCCATAATTGCAAACAAAGACATGGATGGATAGAGAACTACAAGATTAACAAAACATCCTTATTGATCATCCTCAAAAGAGGTACGGATCACTAGGAAACAACATGAACATATGGCCATATGAAATAAACAGCCCAAGGACTTAGTGGAATTGCTAAGTCCCTGAAATCAGCATTACCAAGTGCCTTACTTTGCAAGCTTGTGCTAGTCACCACACACATCACAAAAATACATGGGTTGCACCTCTGGAAAGATGGCAAAACCCTTAACAAAACATATGTAGAACTCATGGGCATATCATGCACACAATAATCATGGCAAAAATGACAAATATCTAAATGGAGCAGTAGATCTGACAATTATCTCAAGTAGCCTTCTTCTAACAGCAGTTCGGGAATCAAGATGAACTCAAATGAAAATGATGCAATGGAATGAAATGATGTACTCTCCGAGATGAACATTTTGATATGCTATATGCCCAAATCGGAGCTATGGATGCAAAGTTATGATGCGATGAACAGGAGCATCTGAGCTAGGGTTTCGGGCAAAAAGTCAACCGGCTCAGATCCAGATCTAGATCCAGCCGGCGCGGATTTCGAGGATCGCCGGAATCGGAGGTGGCCGCCGGAGTTGAGGAGCTTGCTGGCGCGAGGAGGTGATGCGGTGGCCGGACGGCGGCGGGGCGGCGGACGAGGCGCGGCGACGCGCCGGCGTCGAGGCGGCCGAGCGGAGCAGCCGGCCGGCGTCGGGGCGAAGGGCGCCGGCGAGGGGCGCGGGCGGCGTTCTCGGCGGAGGAGGCGAGAGGCGCGGGCGGCGCGGCTCGGGGAAGGCGCGGGGCACGCGTGGGCCGGGAGGGCCCGTCCCGGGCCTCACGGGCTGGCGGCGACGAAGTGGGGCTGAGGACGTGGGCGAATTAGGTGGTGACACGTGGCGGCGGTGGGCAGGTTCGGATACGTCCGGCGCCGGCGGACGTTGTCCGGCGCGCGGAGGAAGACGAAGACTAGGTTTTACCCGTGATTCCGAATGGGGAAGATATTTATAGGCATAGAGGGAGCTAGGAGAGTCCAAATGAGGTGCGGTTTTCGGCCACGCGATCGTGATCGAACGCTCTAGATGATGGAGCAGGTTTAGGTGGGTTTTGGGCCAAATTGAAGGGGTGTTGGGCTGCAACACACACGAGGCCTTTTCGGTCCCTCGGTTAACCGTTGAAGTATCAAACGAAGTCCAAATGGTACGAAACTTGACAGGCGGTCTACCGGTAGTAAGCCAAGGCCACTTGGCAAGTCTCGGTCCAATCCGGTAATGTTTAAACCCCACACACGAAAGAAAGCTAGAAATGACCACCGGAGGAGAACGAAGCGCCGGAATGCAAAACGGACAACGGGGAAAATGCTCGAATGCATGAGATGAACATGTATGCAAACGCAATGCACATGATGACATGATATGAGATGCATGACAACGACCACAACACACAGAGACAAAAACCCGAACCCGAGAAAATAAAATAACTTAACGCCGGAAACGGCAAGAGTTGGAGTACAAATTGGGAAAGTCATATCCGGGGTGTTACAACACTCCACCACTACGAAAGGATCTTGTCCCGAGATCTAGGACTGAAAGAACGCCGGGTACTCAGAACGGAGGTGATCCTCGCATTCCCAGGTAGCTTCACGGTTGGAATGGTGTGACCACTTGACTTTGAGGAATTTGATTGACTTATTGCGAGTCTTGCGTTCTGTCTCTTCAAGAATAGCAACGGGGTGCTCACGATAGGAAAGATCTTGTTGTAGCTCAATGTCCTCGAAGTTGACGGTGCAGTCAGGAGTCTTGAAGCACTTTCGAAGCTGAGAGACATGTAACACATCATGAACATTTGCAAAGTTTGAAGGAAGCTCGAGTTGATAGGCAAGGTCGCCTCTCTTGCTGACAATCTTGAAAGGTCCCACGTATCTGGGGGCAAACTTCCCTTTGATACCGAAGCGACGATTCCCTTTCATAGGAGAGACGCGGAGGTAAACATGATCTCCGATCTCGAAAGCCAAATCATGGTGCTTACTGTCATAGTAGCTCTTCTGGCGGGATTGGGCTGTTTTGAGGTTATCTCGAATGACTTTGCACATTTCCTCTGCCTCTATGATTAAGTCATTTCCGAGAAGCTGACGTTCACCGGTTTCAGACCAGTTGAGAGGGGTATGGCACTTCGTGCCATACAGAATTTCAAATGGGGCCTTGCCCGAACTTGCTTGAAATTTGTTGTTGTAGGAGAATTCATCATAAGGAAGACAATCCACCCTCTTCATGCTGAAAGAGATCACACAAGCCCTGAGCATGTCTTCAAGAATCTGGTTGACACGCTCGACTTGACCGCTAGTTTGAGGATGGAAAGCTGTGCTGAAGCGGATGTTGGTGCCCATGTCCTTCTAAAAAGAATCCCAAAACTTGGAGGTAAAGATACTGCCACGGTCTGAAGAGATCACTTGTGGAATACCGTGTAGAGAGACAATCCGAGAGGTATAGAGTTCCGCCAATTGAGCTGCAGTGATCGACTCTTTGATAGGCAGAAAGTGAGCCACTTTGGTGAGTTTGTCGATGACAACGAATATAGCATCATTGCCACGCTTGGACTTTAGAAACCCAGTCACGAAGTCCATTTCAATGTGGTCAAACTTCCATTCTGGAATGGCAAGAGGTTGGAGGACACCAGCTGGCCTTTGGTGTTCTGCCTTCACTCTTCTGCAGACATCACATTCATTCACGAACTGAGCAATCTCGCGCTTCATTCGAGTCCACCAATAAGCCTGCTTAAGGTCCTGATACATCTTCGTACTCCCAGGGTGGATGGAGAGGAGAGAATTGTGAGCCTCGTTCATGATCACTTTACGAAGTTCACCTTTGGGCACAACAATACGATCCTCGAAGAAGAGAGTGTCCTTGTCATCAAGGCGGTAGCACTTGTACTTGGGTTGACTCTTGGCAATCCCAATCTTCACCTTTTTCACCATAGCGTCAAGAAGCTGGGCTTGGCGAATCTGGTCTTCTAGGGTAGGAGAGACTTGAAGGTTGGCGAGGAAACCTTGAGGAACAACTTGCAGGTTAAGTTTGCGGAAAGCTTCACAAAGCTCGGGTTGATAAGGCTTGAGAATCAGACTGTTGCAGTAAGCCTTTCTGCTCAATGCGTCAGCAATCACATTGGCCTTGCCTGGAGTATACTCGATACTCGGATTATACTCTTGAATCATTTCGACCCATCGAGTTTGCCTGAGGTTGAGATTAGGCTGAGTGAACATGTACTTGAGACTCTTGTGATCAGTGAAAATGTCCACTTTTCTTCCCAATAAGA
The DNA here is from genome assembly GCF_018294505.1 of Triticum aestivum. Classification (NCBI taxonomy): domain Eukaryota; kingdom Viridiplantae; phylum Streptophyta; class Magnoliopsida; order Poales; family Poaceae; genus Triticum; species Triticum aestivum. Next base: position 428,364,861 of record NC_057797.1, read on the forward strand.
GATCTCCAAGTCAAAAGAGCATGCACAACTGCCGCCAACTCTAGATCGTGAGTGAGGTAGTTCTTCTCATTGGGCTTCAATTGGCGAGAGGTATAAGCAACAACTTTCTTCTCTTGCATCAATACTGCGCCAAGACCTTGGAGAGAGGCATCACAAAAGACCTCGTATAGTTTGGATTCATCAGGCGGAGTCAGAACTGGAGCAGTGATCAATTTCTCTTTCAAAGTGTTGAAAGCAATGTCACACTCCGGAGACCAAACGTACTTGACGTGCTTCTGGAGAAGATTAGAGAGAGGCTTCGCGATCTTAGAAAAGTTTTCAACGAATCTTCGATAATAGCTTGCGAGATCGAGGAAGCTACGGAGTTGCTTCACATTCTGAGGAGGTTCCCAATTCACAATTGCAGACACCTTCTCAGGATTCACGGCAATGCCCTTGGCAGAGATGATATGACCAAGATAAAGAACCTCATCGAGCCAAAATTCGCACTTGGAGAACTTGGCGTAGAACTTATGTTCCCTCAGCTTATCAAGAACCAAACGCAAGTGCTTGGCATGATCTTCCTTATTCTTCGAGAAAACCAGAATGTCGTCGAGATAGACCAAAACGAAGTCATTGGTGTAGGCGTTGAAGATGAAGTTCATCATGCAAGAGAATGTCGGAGGAGCATTGACTAGGCCAAAAGACATGACAGTGTATTTGTATGAACCATAGCTTGTCCTGAAAGCCGTCTTGGGAATATCTTGCTCACGGATTCGAATCTGATGATAACCCATACGGAGATCAAGCTTGGAGAATACTTGGGCACCTTTGAGTTGTTCGAACAGCTCGTTGATGTTGGGAAGTGGGTATTTGTTCTTGATAGTCTTCTTGTTCAATGGACGGTAATCAACACAAAGTCAGTCCGTTCCATCCTTCTTCTTCACAAAAAGAACACCACAACCCCATGGAGAAGAACTAGGCCGTATGAGACCCATTTTCTCTTGAATATCGAGTTGCTTCTTCAGCTCCTTCAACTCTTCAGGTCCAAGCTTATAAGGGCGCTTGCACACAGGTTCTGTGCCGGGCTCAAGATCAATAACGAATTCAACTGGCCGGTGCGGAGGCATTCCTGGAAGCTCTTCTGGAAAGACGTCTTGATATTTGCAAATGACTGGAATTTGCAAGATGGCATCGAGTTCACCCTTCTCATTGAGAGAAAATAGACGGATGGTATTATCCCGAGCGGCAAAGACAATTACATCCTCAGACGAATGAGTCAATTGAATCTGCCTGACAGCACAATCAAGATGTGCCTTGTGCTTAGAAAGCCAATCCATTCCGAGAATAAGATCAATATCCGAGTCACCAAGAACCGTTGGAGAAGCCAGAAACTTGTAGTCACCCAAGGTGATAGTAACATCCGGAACGATGGAGTTAGCATGCATGCGCTTACCGGGAGAGACAACTGCTAATGGACTAGGCAAAACTTGAGAAACCAATTCATGCCTAGATGTAAACGGTCTCGAGATGAAACAATGTGATGCACCAGTGTCAAAAAGAACTTTTACAGGAATATCATTAACAGGAAGGTTACCCATGATGACATCTGATGAGTCCTCTGCCTGAGCTGCATTCATCAAGTTAACCTTGGCGTGCTTGGGGTTATGCTTGACCACAGCTGTACTTGCCGATCTGATAGGAGGAGGAGGAAGACGCCTCTGATTGAAACACTTGTTGGCATAGTGACCCTTCTGTTGGCACTTGTTGCACGTGACCTCTGAAAGCAGACGGTGATACAGAGCACTTGATCTTGGAGCTTGAGACGAAGTCTTGTTCTGAAAGCCAGGGTTGGGTGGGTGGGAAGATCCACTGCCACCTTTGCTCTTCTGCTGATACGGCTGACGGAACGGAGGAGGAGGAAGCCAATACTTCTGCTGCTTGGCCACTTGAGTAGAGGAAGAAGGAGTAACATCTCTGACTCGCTTCTTGGAAGCATCACACCTCAATTGAGCAGCCTCTTGCTTCAGTGCCATGTTGTAGAACTCATCAAACCTCAAGGGCTCAAAGAGAACAAGAGCTAGCTAAATTTCTTCTCTGAGACCACCCCTGAACTGGTATATCATGCTCTTCTCATCAGGTACGTCCTGCTTGGCAAAGCGGGCGAGCTTCTGAAACAACTTGTTGTAGTCATAGACAGACAAAGAGCCTTGCTTCAGGTTGCGGAATTCCTCACGCTTGCTTTCAACCATGCTCTGAGGGATATGGTGAGCTCTGAAATCTTGACGAAATTCATCCCAAGTGATAACACGTCCACCTCTGGAGTCCTTGTACTGCTGGAACCATTCTGCAGCTTGATCTTTGAGTTGGAAGGAAGCAAACTTGACAAAGTCCTCAGGCCTGACGTTACTGCACTCGAAATGCTTGCACAGATCCACAAGCCAATCGTCAGCATCGGTTGCCTTAACACAATTGCTGAAAGTCTTTGGCCCGTTAGCAAGGAACTGGTTGAGTGTAGCAGAGTGATTCTGATTGTTGCCTTGGTTCCCTTGGTTGCCTTGATTGCGCTCTTGGAGAATTTGCATGATCAACTGTGTGTTTGCATTGGTTGCGGCCATCACAACTTGCCATGCCTCCGGAGGAGGTGGAGGTGGTGGCGGATCAGGATTCGGAGTCGTGCGCATTGGAGGAGCCATCCTGAAGAGGTTGACATCCATTAGCACATTGACAGATAAAATGAAGCTGAATCCAACGGAATGAAAATTGCAACATATAGTCTTCACATTCGAACAAAATGAACGAATGCATTCATCTTGAAATGGTCACATATCCATAAATTGAGAAGCCACGTAGAATTAGGTAGAGAAATAAATCAACAAGGTACGGATCAAGAACGAATAATCGGTAAGAAATCCCAATCTCAAACCAATATCCGTGGAAGAAGAACTAGAGCTACTAGAATTCCCACCTATGAAACTCCCGAACCTTTCCGGTTATGCAATCAGGTGTTGGGGATACAGGGGAAGCATAATATCTCACCCAAATCTAGCAAATCCTACATCCAGTTGTATCCATCCTTCAACACATAACCGAGAAAAACTTTGGAAACCATCTACCTCAACCTTCAAAAAGCATCCGTTATACAAGTTATGGCGATACTCCCGAACTCCCGCCCCAGTACTAGGTGGCGTCGAGGTTATCTCACCAACGAACTGCATAAAAGAGATTTTCGATGTCGGTGTACTAAACTCAGGTATTCCAGAACTGCAACGATAAAATTATGACGACAACACCTCAGAGCTCAACTCCCCGGGACACTTCCACAAAACCCCTGACAGGAGGCACCAAGACAATGTTCTCATCATAAAACCATCGGAACGATTCCAAGATACCCGCATGATCCTAATTTTTTTTAGTGAAATTTGAGAAGAGAAGAGTCAAAACTCTACGTCAGGATGCCTTACCAGAGCGATGAGGAGACTGGGAAGTAAAAAGAATTCCTAAATTCTCCGATATATAATTCCTAAATGACTCAAAACATTTTTTCTAGACACAACTCGGCCGCTAATAACGATCAAGCAATGGGGCTCCTAAGGTCGGGGAAGGCTCTGATTACCAACTTGTAACACCCTCGATGCGACTATAGCTCCCACGTTTCGAGGCACGACTTAGAGACATAATCGCATTGAAGGCATATGTCGCAAGTAAGGTAATCTTTACAACATCCCATGAAATATAATTATTAAAAGGGGAGATAACATAGTTGGCTTACACTCGTCACGTCAATCAAGGTACATAAATAACATTACATCAACCAAACACTCATGGCCTGACTACGGCGCCGAAATAAAAGATAACCCAACATGCGACACGGTCCCGATCACCCCCAACTGGGCACCACTACTGATCATCAGGAAAGGAAACATAGTAACGTTGAGAGTCCTCGTCGAACTCCCACTTGAGCTAGAGCACGTCACCTGGAGCGGAATCACCAGGCCCTGCATCTGGTGTAATAGTAATTTGTGAGCCACAGGGACTCAGCAATCTCGCACCCTCGCGATCAAGACTATTTAAGCTTATAGGTAAGGCAAGGAAAATATAAGTGGAGCTGCAGCAAGCGACTAGCAAATATGGTGGCTATCCTGTTCGCAAAAGAGAGCGAAAAGAGGAGGCAAGGCGCGAGCGAGAAACTAGAGAGCAACCTGCGCAATCATTACTCCAACACCGTGTCCACTTCCCGGACTCTGCCGAGAAGAGGCCATCACGGTAACACACCAGTTGATTCATTTTAATTAAGTTAAGCTTTAAGTTATCTACAACCGGACATTAACAAATTCCCATCTGCCCATAACCGCGGGCACGGCTTTCGAAAGTTCAGTCCCTGCAGGGGAGTCCCAACTTAGCCCATGACAAGCTCTCACGGTCAACGAAGGAATAGACCTCCTCCCGAGACATTCCGATCAGACTCGGTACCTCGGTTCTTCAAGACACTTCGACAGGTTAAAACTAATCCAGCAACACCGCCCGAATGTGTCGACAAATCCCGATAGGAGCTGCACATATCTCTTTCTCAGGGCACACTCAGATTGTCCTAGGTACGGGTAAGCCTGCCCAGAGTTGCCCCTGGTGGCTGCCGGCGGCTGACAGGTGGACCAACACTCAGAGGAGCACTGGCCCGGGGGGGGGGGGGGGGTTTAAAATAAGATGACCCTCGGGCTCCGGAATCCCAAGGGAAAAAGAGGCTAGGTGGCAAATGGTAAAACCAATGTTGGGCATTGCTGGAAAAGCTTTAATCAAGGCGAACTATCAAGGGGTTCCCATTATAACCTAACCGCGTAAGGAACGCAAAATCCGGGAACATAACACTGATATGACGGAAACTAGGGCGGAAAGAGTGGAACAAAACACTAGGCGAGAGGCCGAGCCTTCCACCCTTTACCAAGTATATAGATGCATTAAGATAACATGGCAATATAATGATATCCCAACAAGTAAATAAAAGTTCCAACAAGGAACGGCCTCCAATCTTCACCTGCAACTAGCAACGCTATAAGAGGGGCTGAGCAAAGCGGTAACATAGCCAATCAACGGTTTGCTAGGACATGTTAGGTTAGAGGTTTGACATGGCAATTTGGGAGGCTTGAAAACAAGTGGTAGGCATCGTAGCATTGGCATAGCAAAAGAGCGAGCAATCTAGCATAGCAAAGATAGTAGTGATTTCGAGGGTATGATCATCTTGCCTGCAAAGTTGTCAGAGTTGACTGGATCCTCGAAAGCAAACTCAACGGGCTCCTCGTTAGCAAACTCATCTCCCGGCTCTACCCAAGCAAGACAAACAAGCAACAAGGACACAATCAACCACGTGCAAGGATCAAACACTATGATGCAAGGATGGTATGCTATGCGGGATGCGATGCGGGATGCATATGCAAGATTTGACAAGGGATGCATGAACCTGGCCTCAACTTGGGAATCCAAGTGTGCCACTGGAAAGATGAGATGAAATCGCTTGAAAACGATATAAAGATAACCGGAATCGGAGTTACGGTTTGGAAATGGCAAGCGATTCAAAAATGACACCGGTCTGCGATTTACAGCAAGTAGCCATCTAAATGCAATGATATGAACATGCTACAGCACCCAAACATGGCATCACAATACATGGCAAGGATGCATTCAAGATGCTTAACAAAAGTCTAGCACTGAGCTACCGCCAATTCATCCATTAACAGGTTCAAACAAGCATGGCAAAAATGCATATGGCAAACAGATTTCAGACTTAGTGAAATTAACACTTGTCTGGAATTTCAAATCAGGTAGCACTCTTCGGAGCATGAAAACTATATGCTACAGGACCTGAACATGGCAAAGTAAAGCATGGCATGGAGCTACTCAAAGAGCTTAACAAAAGTCCCTTAGTGACCTTGAGACAAAAGGGATAAGAAATTACAATTGCAAGCATGTGAACATGGCAAAAACATAATCAGATCACAGACTTAGTGAAAACTGGCACATGCTGAAAACAGATATCAAGTAGGCATGTTTACGAGCTCGATGCACTCACTACGGAGAAAGTCATGACTATATAAGCATACACCCATCCAGAATACACAAAATTCAAGCTAGACATGGCAAGAACAATAGCATAGCATGCACGGATCAACTATAACATCATCGGCAAAATCGCTAACAAGTAGACAATCTGCCCAGATTCACGAAGTAGCAAAAGTAGAGCTCGATTGACTCATGCTAGGGTGCTCCATAATTGCAAACAAAGACATGGATGGATATAGCACTACAAGATTAACAAAACATCCTTATTGATCATCCTCAAAAGAGGCACGGATCACTAGGAAACAACATGAACATATGGCCATATGAAATAAACAGCCCAAGGACTTAGTGGAATTGCCAAGTCCCTGAAATCAGCATTACCAAGTGCCTTACTTTGCAAGCTTGTGTTAGTCACCACACACATCACAAAAATACATGGGTTGCACCTCTGGAAAGATGGAAAAACCCTTAACAAAACATATGTAGAACGCATGGGCATATCATGAACACAATAATCATGGCAAAAATGACAAATATCTAAATGGAGCAGCAGATCTGACAATTATATCAAGTAGCCCTCTTCTAACAGCATTTCGGGCATCAAGATGAACTCAAATGAAAATGATGCAATGGAACGAAATGATGTACTCTCTGAGATGAACATTTTGATATGCTATATGCCCAAATCGGAGCTACGGATGCAAAGTTATGATGCGATGAACAGGAGCATATGAGCTAGGGTTTCGCGCAAAAAGTCAACCGTCTCAGATCCAGATCTAGATCCAGCCGGCGCGGATTTCGAGGATCGCCGAAATCGGAGGTGGCCGCCAGAGTTAAGGAGCCTGCCGGCGCAAGGAGGTGAGGCGGTGGCCGGACGGTGGCGGGGCGGCGGACGAGGCGCGGCGACGCGCCGGCGTCGAGGCGGCCGGGGGGAGCAGGCGGCCGGCGTCAGGGCGAAGGGCGCCGGCGAGGGGCGCGGGCGGCGCTCCCGGCGGAGGAGGCGAGAGGCGCGGGCGGCGCGGCTCGGGGGAGGCGCGGGTCGCGCGTGGGCCAGGAGGGCCCGTCCCGGGCCTCACGGGCTGGCGGCGGCGACGAAGTGGGGCTGAGGGCGTGGGCGAATTAGGTGGTGACACATGGCGATGGTGGGCAGATTCGGACACGTCCGGCGCGCGGAGGAAGACGAAGACTAGGTTTTACCCATGATTCCGAATGGGGAAGATATTTATAGGCATAGAGGGAGCTAGGAGAGTCCAAATGAGGTGCGGTCTTCGGCCAGGCGATCGTGATTGAACGCTCTAGATGATGGAGCAGGTTTAGGTGGGTTTTGGGCCAAATTGGAGGGGTGCTGGGCTGCAACACACACGAGGCCTTTTCGGTCCCTCGGTTAACCATTGAAGTATCAAACGAAGTCCAAATGGTACGAAACTTGACAGGCGGTCTACCGGTAGTAAACCAAGGACGCTTGGCAAGTCTCGGTCCAATCCAGAAATGTTTAAACCCCACACACGAAAGAAAGCTAGAAATGACCACCGGAGGAGAACGAAGCGCCGGAATGCAAAACGGACAACGGGGAAAATGCTCGAATGCATGAGATGAACGCGTATGCAAATGCAATGCACATGATGACATGATATGAGATGCATGACAATGACCACAACACATGAAGACAAAAACCCGAACCCGAGAAAATAAAACAACTTAACGCCGGAAACGGCAAGAGTTGTAGTACAAATTGGGAAAGTCATATCCGGGGTGTTACAACTACGATGAGACCTTGTCACTCGTAGCGATGCTTAAGTCTGTCCGAATCATGTTAGCAATTGCCGTGTTTTATGATTATGAAATTTGGTAAATGGATGTCAAAACTGCATTTCTTAATGGATTTCTTAAATAAGAGTTGTATATGATGCAACCAGAAGGTTTTGTCGATCCTAAAGGCGCTAACAAAGTGTGCAAGCTCTAGCGATCCATTTATGGACTGGTACAAGCCTCTCGTAGTTGGAATATACGCTTTGATAGTGTGATCAAAGCATATGGTTTTATACAGACTTTTGGAGAAGCCTGTATTTACAAGAAAGTGAGTGGGAGCTCTGTAGCATTTCTAATATTATATGTGGATGACATATTGTTGATTGGAAATAATACATAATTTCTGGATAGCATAAAAGGATACTTGAATAAGAATTTTTCAATGAAAGACCTCGGTGAAGCTTCTTATATATTGGGCATCAAGATCTATAGAGATTGATCAAGACGCTTAATTGGACTTTCATAAAGCACGTACCTTGATAAAGTTTTGAAGAAGTTCAAAATGGGTCAGTCAAAGAAAGGGTTCTTGCCTGTATTAGAAGGTGTGAAGTTGAGTAAATCTCAATGCTCGACCACTGCAAAAGATAGAGAGAAAATGAAAGTCATTCCCTATGCCTCAGCCATAGTTTCTGTCATGTATGCAATGATGTGTACCAGACCTGATGTGTGCCTTTCTATAAGTTTAGCAGGGAGGTACCAAAGTAATCTAGGAGTGGATCACTGGACATCGGTCAAGAACATCCTGAAATACCTGAAAAGGACTAAGGATATGTTTCTCGTTTATGGAGATGACAAAGAGCTTGTCGTAAATGGTTACGTCGATGTAGGCTTTGACACTAATCTGGAAGACTCTAAGTTTCAAACCGGATACGTATTTATATTGAATGGTGGAGCTATCAGTTGGTGCATTCCAAGTAGAGCATCATGGCGGGATCTACGTGTGAAGCGGAGTATATAGCTACTTCGGAAGCAGCAAATGAAGGAGTCTGGATGAATGAGTTCATATCCTATCTAGGTGTAATACCTAGTGCATCGGGTCCAATGAAAATCTTTTGTGACAATACTGGAGCAATTGCCTTAGCGAAGGAATCTAGATTTCACAAGACAACCAAACACATCAAGAGATGCTTCAACTCCATCAGCGATCAAGTCAAGGAGGGAGACGTAGAGATTTGAAAAATACATATGGATCTGAATGTTGCAGACCCATTGACTAAGCCTCTTCCACGAGTAAAACATGATCAACACCAAGACTCCATGGGTGTTAGAATCATTACTATGTAATCTAGATTATTAACTCCAATGCAAGTGGGAGACTGAAGAAATATGCCCTAGAGGCAATAATAAAGTTGTTATTTATATTTCCTTATATCATGATAAATGTTTATTATTCATGCTAGAATTGTATTAATCGGAAACTTGGTACATGTGCAAATACATAGACAAAACATAGTGTCCGTGGTATGCCTCTACTTGACTAGCACGTTAATCAAAGATGGTTAAGTTTCCTGACCGTAGACATGTGTTGTCATTTGATGAATGGGATCACATCATTAGGAGAATGATGTGATGGACAAGACCCATCCATTAGCTCAGCATAATGATTGTTAAGTTTTTTTGCTACTGCTTTCTTCATGATTTATACATGTTCCTTTGACTATGAGATTATGCAACTCCCGAATACTGGAGGAACACCTTATGTGCTATCAAGCGTCACAACGTAACTGGGTGATTATAAAGATGCTCTACATGGGTCTCCGAAGGTGTTTGTTGGGTTGGCATAGATCGAGATTAGGATTTGTCACTCCGAGTATCAGAGAGGTATCTCTGGGCCATCTCGATAATGCACATCACGATAAGCCTTGTAAGCAATGTGACTAATGAGTTAGTAGCGGGATGATGCGTTACAGAACGAGTAAAGAGACTTGCCGGTAACGATATTGAACTAGGTATGATGATACTCATGCTCAAATCTCGGGCAAGTAACTTACTGATGACAAAGGGAATGACGTATGTTGTCATTACATTTTGACCGATAAAGATCTTCATAGAATATGTAGGAACCAATATGAGCATCCAGATTCCACTGTTGGTTATTGATCGGAGATGTGTCTCGGTCATGTCTACATAGTTCTCGAACCCGTAGGGTCCGCACGCTTAACATTCGATGATGATTTGTATTATGAGTTATGTGTTTTTGTGACCGAACTTTGTTTGGAGTCCCAGATGAGATCATGGACATGACGAGGAGTCTCAAAATGGTTCAGAGGTAAAGATTGATATATTGGACGAAGATATTAGGACACCAGAATGGTTTCGGGACGTTTCGGATATTCATCAGAGTATCGAGGGGTTACCGGAACCCCCCGGGGAAATATTGGGCCTACATGGACCATAGGGGAGAGGGGATGTAGCCCAAAAGGGGTGGCCGTGCCCCCCTCCCATGGGGAGTCCGAATTGGACTAGGGGAGGGGGCGCGCCCCCTTTCCTTCTCCTCTTCCCTGTCCCTTTCCCCTTTCCCCCTCCATGAGATGGAAAAGGGGGGGGGCGAATCCTACTAGGACTTGGAGTCCTAGTAGGACTTCCAACTTTAGTTGAATCGAATTTGACTACGGTCGGTCCTTGTTGAAGGTTAAAACAACAAACTTGACGAAACATCATTGTGGTTTTGATGCGTAGGTAAGAATGGTTCTTACTAGAAGCGTGTAGCAGCCACGTAAAACTTGCAACAAAGTAGAGGACGTCTAACTTGTTTTTGTAGGGCATGTTGTGATGTGATATGGTCAATACATGATGTGATATACTTTATTGTATGAGATGATCATGTTTTTTAAAAGTTATCGGCAACTGGCAGGAGCCTTATGGTTGTCGCTTTATTGTATGAAATGCAATCGCCATGTAATTGCTTTACTTTATCACTATGCATTGGCGATAGTTGTAGATGCAATAGTTGGCGAGACGACAACGACGCTACGATAAGATCAAGGTGTCAAGTGATACGTCTCCAATGTATCTATAATTTTTGATTGTTCCCTGCTGTTATATTATCAATCTTGGATGTTTTATAATCATTTTATAGTCATTTTATATCATTTTTTGGTACTAACCTATTGACATAGTGCCAACTGTCAGTTCCTGTTTTTCCGTATTTTTTACATCGCAGAAAATCAATATCAGACGGAGTGCAAATGCCATGAAACTTTACGGAGATTTTTTATGGACTAGAAGGAACATGTTGGGCCCTGGTTGCACCTCGAGGGAGTCCCAAGGACGGGACAACCCACCAGGGCGCGCCAGGAGGCCCAGACGCGCCCTGGTGGGTTGTGCCCATCTCGGGTGCCCCCAGACCGCCTCTTTGCTCTATAAATACCCCGATATTTCCAGAAACCTAGGGGAGTCGACGAAATATTCATCCAGCCGCCGCAGAGTCCAGAAGCACCAGATCCAATCTAGACACCATCTCGGATGGGGTTCACCACCTCCATTGGCGCCTCTTCGACGATGCGTGAGCAGTTCTTTATAGACCTTCGGATCCGTAGTTAGTAGCTAGACGGCTTCCTCTCTCTCGTTTGATTCTCAATACAATGGTCTCTTGGAGATCGATATGATGTAATTCTTTTGTGGTGTGTTTGTTGGGATCCGATGAACTTCGATTTTATGATTAGATCTATCTTTTTATATCCATGAAAGTATTTGAGTTTCTTTGATATCTTTTATGCATGATTGCTTATAGCGTCGTATTTCTTCTCTGATATTTGGGTTTTGTTTGGCCTACTTGATCTATTTATCTTGCAAAGGGAAGAGGTTCTTTATAATGGGTTCGACCTTACGGTGCTTGATCCCAGTGACAGAAGGGGAACCGACACGTATGTATCGTTGGTACTAAGGATAAAATGATGGGGTCTATCTCTACATAGATAGGTCTTGTCTACATCATGTCATCGTTCTTATTGCATTACTCCGTTTCTCCATGAACTTAATACACTAGATGCATACTAGATAGCGGTCGATGTGTGGAGTAATAGTAGTAGATGCAGGCAGGAGTTGGTCTACTAATCTTGGACGTGATGCCTATATAAATATCATTGCCTGGATATCGTCATAATTATTTGAAGTTCTATCAATTGCCCAACAGTAATTTGTTCACCCACTGCTTTGTTATTTTTCTCGAGAGAAGCCACTAGTGAAACCTACGGCCTCCGGGTCTTCTTCCTCATATTATTTGCCTTTGTGATATATTTTTATTTGCTTTTATTTTCAGATCTATTAATCCAGAAACCCAAAAATACCTTGCTGCAATTTATTTTATTTGGCGTTTGATCTATCAATATTTATAACCTTTTCCCATCACGCACCAATTTATGGCACCGTTACCCGAAAGGGATTGACAACCCCTTTAACACGTCGGGTCGCGAGGATTTGTTATCTGTGTGCAAGAGCTGTTTACATTATGTTGCTTGGTTCTCCTACTGGTTCGATAACCTTGGTTTCATATATGAGGGAAATACCTACCGCCGTTGTGCTGCATCATCCCTTTCTGGCGACATAGCTTCAAGCGACATCGAAAGGAATTTCTGGCGTTGTTGTCGGGGAGGATCTTCAACATATACCAGGTTCCTAATCACAAATCTCATCTCCTTTCAATTTACATTATTTGCCATTTGCCTCTCGTTTTCCTCTCCCCCACTTCACAAAAAATTGCCATTTTATTCGCCTCTCTTTTTCGTTCGCTGTTTTATTGTCGGATCTGTTTTTGACTGCAATCTTTTTGTGTAGTCATCATGACTCAAGAGAACACCAAATTATGTGATTTATCAAATACCAACAACAATGATTTTATCGGCACTCCGCTTGCTCCTCCCGCCACTAGTATGCATACTTGTGATATTAATACTGCTTTGCTGAATCTTGTTATGAAAGACCATTTTTCCGGTACTCCTAATGAGCATGTCGCATCCCATCTTAATACCTTCGTGGAATTATGCGATATGCAAAAGAAAAAAGATGTGGACAATGATGTGGTCAAGATGAAATTATTTCCATTTTCCTTGTGTGATTCTGCAAAAATTTGGTTCTCTTCTTTGCCTCGCAATAGTATCGATTCTTGGAATAAGTGCAAAGATGCTTTTATCACTAAGTATTTTCCTCCCGCAAAAATTATTTCCCTTAGAACCCAGATCATGAATTTCAAGCAACTTGAACATGAGCATGTTGCACAATCTTGGGAAAGGATGAAAATGATGCTAAGGAATTGCCCAACTCATGGGTTAAATCTTTGGATGATCATACAATTTTTTTATGCGGGATTGAATTTTGTTTCTTGTAATCTTTTAGATTCCGCTGCGGGTGTTACTTTTATGTAAATTACTTTGGGTGAAGCTACCAAATTTCTTGATAATATTATGGCAAATTATTCGCAATGGCAAACCAAAAGAGATCCTACTAGTAAAAAAGTTAATTCAGTTGAAGAAATTTCTTCTTTGAGTGAAAAAGTTGATGCTCATGTGAAATTGGTTGCTAGTATAAGTGCTCCTATTGATCTTAATGATATGCCTTTGTCTACTTTGATTGAGCAAAATAGTGATGCCATAGATGTGAATTTTATCTCTCAAAATAATTTCAACGACAATGCTTATAGAGGTAATTTTAATCCTAGGCCTTTTCCTAGTAATTCCTCTGATAATTATGGTAATACCTATGGAAATCAATTTTATAATAATAATAATAGGAACACCTCTGATCTTGAGAATAATATTAAAGAATTTATCAACATTCAAAAAGTTTTCAACACTTCCATAGAAGAAAAGTTGAGTAAGATTGATGATTTGTCTAGAAGTGTTAATAGAATTGCTCATGATGTGGAAAATCTTAAGATGAAAATTTTTGTGCCTAAAGTATATGAATCAATTAAAGCTCTTTATGTTTCTATGGATGAAAGTAAGAAAAGAACCGCTATGCTTAGAGCTAAAAGAGAATTTTTAGAAAAAGCCTTTTCTACTGATTTCTTTCGCAAAAGTGATGAAGATCTTAAAATGATTGGTGTTTCTTCTATTGATTCCTTGTTTAGTAAAGTTAAGATTGATGAAGAAGGGACTGGAAAAGAGTCAACTTTAGGAAGAAGGCATCCCAATATTTCGGAGGGTGAAAATCTTGCTGAAGAAATTGATGAAAGTGGGTTTGGAGAGGTTAAAACTTTAGCTAGTGATGTACCCACTCTTTTGGATTACAAAGAATTTAATTATGATAGTTGCTATTTGATTGATTGTATTTCTTTGCTGCAATCCATGATAAATTCACCCCATGCTTATGAACAAAATAAAGCTTTTACTAAACATATTGTTGATGCTATGATGAAAGCTCTTGAAGAAAAATTGGAATTAGAAGTTTCAATTCATAGAAAATTGCATGATTAATGGGAACATACTATCAAAGTAAAGATAAAAAATTATGAGTGTTTTGCTTTGTGTTACTTGGGTGCTAATGTTTCTACAATTCCGAAATCTTTATGTGATGTGCTTGGTCTTACTAATCTTGAAGAATGTTCTTTGAATTTGCACTTGGCGGATTCTACTATTAAAAAGCCTATGGGAAGAATTAATGATGTTCTTATTCTTGCAAAAAGGAATTATGTGCACATAGATTTTTTTGTTCTTGATATTGATTGTAATCCGTCTTGTCCAATTATTCTTGGTAGACCGTTTTTACGCACTATTGGTGCCGTGATTGATATGAAAGAAGGCAATATTAAGTTCCAATTTCCTTTGAGAAAGGGCATGGAACACTTTCCTAAAACTAGAATTAAGCCACCTTATGAGTCAATCATGAGGGCATCTTATGGATCTCAAACCAAAGATGACAATACTTAGATCCTTGCTTTATGACTAGCTAAGGGCATAAAACTATAACGCTTGTTGGGAGGCAACCCAATGAGTACATTTTATTTTTGCTTTTTGCTTCCTGTTTTTATGTGTTAGCACAATTATGCTACTATTATGATTGTGTTTTTTATCTTTTAATTAGTGTTTGTGCCAAGTAAATCCTTTAGGATCTTCTTGGGTGATAGTTGTTTGATCTTGCTGAAAAACAGAAACTTTTATGCTCACAAAATTAATTTTCGTTTTTACCAGAGAGCGATAAAATACCCATTACACATGAAGTAGATCAATATACAAATTTCTCAGGCCGTCCTAATTTTTCAGAATTTTTGGAGTTACATAAGTATTCAAAATAGTCAGATTGCTATAGATTGTTCTGTTTTGACAGATTCTGTTTTCTTTGTGTTATGTGCTTATTTTGATGGCTCTATGGTTTTCTTTGATGAGTTTTTGCCATAGAAAATTGGAATATAGTAGATATAATACAAAAAATATGAATTGGTTTGATACAACACTTATAGTAGTGATTTATTATTCTTATACTAACGGATCTCACAAAGGTTTTGTTGAGTTTTGTGTGATTGAAGTTTTCAAGTTTTGGGTTATCTTACGATGGATGAAGGAAGGATGGAAGAGACTAAGCTTGGGGATGCCCTGGCATCCCAAGCTATTATTCAAAAATGAGCAACCGACTAAGCTTGGGGATGCCCCTGAGTGGCATCCCCGCTTTCTTCCAATGATCATCGGTATTTTACTTGAAACTATATTTTTATTCGTCACATGATATGTGTTTTGCTTGGAGCGTCTTGTATGATATTAGTCTTTTCTTGTTTTATTTTGTGTTTTAAGTCATCAATCCTTGCTGGACACACCTATTTGAGAGAGCCAAAATTATGTCATGATTTGTTAGAATTGCTCCCTATGCTTCACTTAAATTTTTATGAGCAATGGACTTGCTCTAGTGCTTCACTTATATATTTTTGAGCATGGTGTGCTTTAGTATTTTTGAAGAAATGCTCTCTTTCTTTACTTAGATTTATTTGAGAGTTACTAAGATTTTCAAGAAATTCTCTATTGCTTCACTTAAATTAAGTTGGGAGAAATAAAAATATATTATGCTCATGATCTTCACTTATATTTTTTGGAGCTTGTCAAAAGCAATACATGAAAATTAGTCCCAAAGTGATAGATATCCAAGAAGCATATAATAAAAACTTTCATGAAGATCATTCGACAAAATAAACTTGATTCTTAGTAATAGTTTGGAGATATGATGATGTGATACGTGAGTCATCTTGATGAGTAATTATCTTTAGTAAGAATATTGGTGTTAAGGTTTGTGATTCCCTATGCAAGTACGAAAGTCAATAGTTATGCAATGAAATTATATCTTACTTGTGGTGCATTATTCGGTGTTATTTATGCTTAATGCTTGCTTATGAGATTATCTGTTTCTTAGTTGGTCACTTCCCAATCTTTTGCTAGCCTTCATTTTGCACTAAGTATGATCACTATTTGTGCATCCAAAAACCTTTAACCCAGTTTTGCCACATGAATCCACTATATCTACCTATATGCAGTATTCTTTTGCCATTCTAAGCAAATTTGCATGTGCCATCTCTAATTTTCCAAATAAAATTCTCTTTTGTGTGTTTGTTTCGCTCGCAGAGCGATGAGGGGTACAGTGGCTAATAGTTTGCATGCTAGATGTGTTATTCTCAAGATGAGTGTTTATTCACTTGTCATTGCACGAGAGTAAGGCAAAGGTATCAGGGATGCCCAGTCCCGAAATGCAAAAATATATTTGAATTTACTTTATGTTGTCAAATAATAAATTCCTTGGAAAGTGTTGGTATGGAGGGCACCCGTGGATACAGTTAGCCATGGAAAGTGAAAGTTATGGTGGAAAAAGGATTAAACTTTATTTTCTATTTGGGAACCGCCTATGATATATCTATGCATGGAAAGTATTGGGAACTCTGAGTCATTTTTGTTGGTGGGATGTATACACCTCTCAAAATGTTTTTATCTCTAAGTTTTTCGCTTTGAGCTCTGGTACCTCTACAATCCCTAGTTCCCTCTGCGAAGGGCCTTTCTTTTACTTTATGCAATTTTTATTTTGAGTCTCCATCTTCTCTTATAAAAGAACCAACTAGGAGGCAATATGATCGTACTTAAGTATTGGGTATAGCTAATATTCGAGTGTGTTTCATGAATGGATCAATGTTTAAGCATGATGGGCTAGGGGTAACTTATTTTAGCATTGATATTTTGAAAGACATGGTTGCTTGTTGATATGCTTGAGTATCTAAATTATCATGTCAAAACTAGTCTATTGCTTTGAACAACTAAAAGTCCAATTGTCCATGCTATAAAGAAATAAATATGATATGACATGATAGGCAACATTCCACATCAAAAATTCTGTTTTTATCACTTACCTACTCGAGGATGAGTAGGAGTTAAGCTTGGGGATGCTGATACGGCTCCAACGTATCCATAATTTTTGATTGTTACATGCTGTTATATTATCAATCTTGGATGTTTTATAGTAATTTTATATCATTTTTTGGTACTAACCTATTAACATAGTGCCAAGTGCCAGTTCCTGTTTTCTCCGTGTTTTTTACATCGCAGAAAATCAATATCAGACGGAGTCCAAATGCCACGAAACTTTACGGAGATTTTTTATGGACCATAAGGAACATGTTGGGACCTGGTTGCAACTCGGGGGAGTCCCGAGGAGGGGACAACCCACCAGGGCACGCCAGGAGGACCAGTCGCGCCCTGGTGGGTTGTGCCCACCTCGGGTGCCCCCCAGACCGCCTCTTTGCTCTATAAATACCCCAATATTTCTAGAACCCTAGGGGAGTCGATGAAATATTCATCCAGCCGCCACAGAGTCTAGAACCATCAGAGTCCAGAACAATATGGTGCTATATGACATGCATAAAAAGGGTTTCTTAGACATGGTCAAAGGGATGCTTGCCTGGTTCATCAGAGTCTTCAAATCTTCTGGTCCATCTCCGAGTATTTTGTCTACTTCGTCAAATAACGTCGAAAACAATCATAGTAAGCAACACAATAAGGCAGAAAATAAAAGTGCTCTAAAAATATTAATTTTGACTTTTCTAGGACATCTCTGGTTATATGAATAATAACCAGAGTGGTTTCATTGGAATCAGGTCAGTGGATATTTCTAAACATTTTGATATGATGGAATCAAGGGATTTGTGGATTCGCAAGAAGTGTACAGAATTATTATTTTGAAAAATGAGAAAAGGCACCCATTGAGCAAATAATGATTTTAGCAACATCTAGGAGTTGGTTTCACTGGATTTGGAGTTCAAATGATTTTCCTATAAATTTGCAAAGTTGACAAATATGAAAAAATGGCTCATTATATTGTGTGGCATAGAAAATATTAATAAAAATGTTCATAACCTAAGTTATAAACTCAGGAGCATCTAGAAATTTGAATCATGGCATTTGGATCAAAGATGATCTCTCTGTGATTTTCTAAAGTTCATCATAGAAATGGAAATGGGGTTTTAATAAATATTTCTGAAGAGAAAGTTTCTAGAAAAATGTGCAAATAGCACCATGTGATAGATCAGGATTTATGGATCCCCTAGAAATTTGAATCATCAAATTTGGAGTTAATTTGATTTATTTAAGTGCTTTTGAAGTCTACTGGGAAAAAAAGAAAAAGGAAAAGGGGGATTTACCCTTATCATGCGCGCAAGGCGAGAGATAGGCAGCGGGCCGGCCCAGCTGCTCGACCGCGCGCGGGCTGTCGACGCAGGAGGCGCACTCGAGGGAGTACGCCTTCCTCGAGCGAAGGCGGTGGCAGGCAGAGCCCGTCTCCACTTAACGGGGCGGGCGAGGCCCACTAGTCAGCGGCTTAGCCTTGTTGGCTGACCGACAGGCAGGGCCCGGCTGTCGGGTTCGTCTCCCCCCCGCTCGAACAGATCAGCGGCGGGAGAGACTTGCCGTCGCTCGCGCAGGCGACCCAGGTAGCCTCCGGCGACGTTCCGCCCACCTGTGTAGTCAACGCGAAGGGGCGCATCCATCCATGGGTCATACACATGCCGGAGAGGACCTGGTCAAGGAGAACGCCGGTCATGGCGGACGTGGCCGACGATGATGGTGGGCTCGGCACCTTGGCCTCTGGGAGGAGTAACCGGAGCGCTGGGGATCTCCGAGGGTGCAGTGGAGGTGCAACGAAACCCATAGATGGACAGGAGGGGGCTCAGGCGTCGAGGATTTAGGCGATGGCTAGCGGCTCGGCTGTGGCCATGGGCAAGGCTGGAGGGCGCGGGAGGAGGTGCGAGTTGGTCAGGGGGTCGCTGGGAAGGAAAGAGAGCTAAGGGGGTCCAGAGGGAGGCCCCGAGAGCCCTTAAATGGCGAGGCCATGGCTCACCGTGGACGTGGCCTACGTGCACCCGCGGAAATGGTCGTGGTGGCCACAGGTGGAGGCTCGGGGCTGTTTGCGGCGCTCGTGGGAATTGAGTAGGGCGCCAGGAAGAGAGAGGAGGAGCGGGGCGAGCTCGAGGGGGTCCCTGGCGTGGGTGCATGCATTGGCCGAGCTGGGCGGCGTCTGGCGCGCGCCTCAGGGGGTGAGAGAGAGGTGAAGGAGGGGGACAACACGGTGGAGTGTTGCGGACGTCGAGGCACCTCGATTGGCGCGAGGGGGAGGCTCGAGGTGGTCGGGTGTCTTGGGTAGAGAGCAGCTACAGTGCGTGGGAGCACTGTGGCGCGCTCTAGAGCACGCCTTTGGCATGCCATGGCATAAAAAAGGGGGAAATGGGCGCGGCCACTTGTGTCCTGTAGTGCTAGGGGTAGTAAAGAAAGGGGAGGAAGCATTGGATGCTCTGGAGAGCCTCTAGGAGAGGAGAGAGGTTGAGGGAGAGAGAGAAAACTGCTGTCCAGGGGAGAAAAATGGGTTTCTCCCCCCCTCTTAATCATTGCTCCTTGGGCAGCAAAGCATGCAGGAGGTAGAGGAGGAGCATGTGAGGCCGTGGGAAAAGGTTCAGCTCATGGAGATTAGTGGACGAGGTTGAAACATGCATTTTGACATTCTGTCAGAAGGTGTTTGATGCTAGTTTGGTCAAGCAAATGGATTCCACTTGACATGAGGATTAATAGGGTGAAATGGAACATATAATTAGGGCGTTCCACTAAATTTGAGCTCATTTGGTCAAAGTGGCCAATGTAACTTTGGTGAACCCTAGAAATCAACAGAAATGGCATTTCCAAGATTTAGTCATGCAAATCTATTCTCCTTGATGAACCACCTGGTGTAGTTTCATAATTTGGGTATTTGAGAATGTCCACAAAGTTTGGGATCAAATGGAGAATGTTGGCAATGTAGAGTTGTTCAAACTTGATTCTGGTCAGAGAGGGTTTTGGGGCATTTTGGTGAGCCAAAATGACCTTGATTGATATGAGGCTTTGCAAGGTGATCCAAATATGCATTTGTGACTTTCTGGATTTTCCCTGGATTTTTATGAAAATATTTCCTGTAGAAATATTTCAAATCCTTGAAATGGGCATAAATGGTTTTGGGAGGTTTTGTCCAATATTTTGAACACGACCATGTGTTGAAACTCTTATATATGGAAAATATATGTCCACTGAGTTTCCCTGATTTTTGTCAAATGTTTTTCAAACAATAAAATAATTTTCCCTATTAAAGACCATTTCCGGCCTTAAGAAAAAGCTTTTAAATAAAATAGGAAAATAACTTTTAAAATTATATTTTTGTGGTTTATGGGAGTCATATATCTAATAGGATTCAAATATACCTTTTGAAAGATTTTTCACACCCCAAATAAAGTACTTGCAGTGCAAACCTCAATTCAGGGGGTTTTGGAAAACTAATTTTTGAAAATACTATTTGGCCAAATTATTTTTGTAAGAAATTATTTTTATGTCCTATACACATGGCATGATCATTGGGAAAGGTTTTGGATCAAGGAGGAGTATAAGAGTTGGAGGATTTATTTGATTTTTAGAGCACTTGCAACCAACACACAAAATCAAATCAAACAAAGACCAAAACACTCAAAAGTTTTTGGCAAACCACATTTTATCATGATTGATTAGCTTAAGTGTTGTGGCATGAAAATTAGGGTGTGACATTTAATTAATTCTTTCAAGCTTTTTGTTGAAGAGATTGATTGGATAGGAAGCTCCTCTTCATTACTTGATTCATCATAATAAACACTAGGAGGGTATTGGGAAATATTTTCCCTTTCATTAGTACTCTCTTCATCTTCCATTTTTTTTCTTGACTTTAGATATTTGGCAATATAAGGATTCTCAATGCAATTTACCGCATAAAACATATAAATTTCCTCCAGATCAAAATCAAGAAATCTCTCGAGATTAAATTTTGGCATACCCTTAGTTATATGTTTTATTTCTTCATACCCAAAAGAAGACTAAGCTCTTTATGATGCTCAAGGGTAATCAAGTTATCACAATTTTTGGACACGATTTGATCATGAAAGAATTTGCATTGGAGATTTAAATGACCATGTTCATTGCAAAGTTCACAAGGATGGCGAAAAAAATTAAATCTTTCAGCACAATCATCTAGCCTCTCTTGCAACCTTTTTGTTTCTAAATATTTATGCTTCTTACAAAATCTATCTTCCCTTTTTGGTGTGCAATTGCACTCCCAATTCACTCCGCAAAAAGTGACATGCTTATAAGAAACATTTTTTTCATGGCTTGTGCAATCATCATTAGCATTTTGGATATTCAAAGAATTTATACTAACAACATTGCAATCATGCTCATCATTAAAATATTTTGTGCTAAGCATTTTATTGACTTCTTCTTCTAACAATTGAGCACAATTTTCTGAACCATCATTTTCAAGAAAGATACTATAAATATGATCAATAATAGGATGCAACCTTAAGTCCATTTTTTTGTAGTTTTCTTTTATGAACCAAACTAGTGGTAAAACAAGAAACTAAAAGATTCAATTTCAAGATCTAAAGATATACCTTCAAGCACTCACCTCCCCGGCAACTGCGCCAGAAAAGAGCTTGATGTCTACTACACAACTTTATTCTTGTAGACACGTGTTGGGCCTCCAAGCGTAGAGTTTTGTAGGACAGTAGAAATTTTCCCTCAAGTGGATGACCTAAGGTTTATCAATCCGTGAGAGGTGTAGGATGAAGATGGTCTCTCTCAAATGACCCTGCAACAAAATACAAGAAATCTCTTGTGTCCCCAACACACCTAATACAATGGCAAATTGTATAGGTGCACTAGTTCGGCGAAGAGATGGTGATAAAAGTGTAAAATGGATGGTAGAAATATAATTTTGTAATCTGAATAAATAAAAACAGCAAGGAAGAAAATTGTAAACGGGCACAAAAACGGTATTGCAATGCTTAAAAACAAGGCCTAGGGTCCGTACTTTCGCCAGTGCAACCTCTCAACAATTCTAACATAGTTGGATCATATGGTTATCCCTCAAACTATAATGAAGAATCACTCCCGAGTTCCTATTAGCGAAGAACAAAAGATAGGAATTGTTTGTAGGGTACTAAACCACCTCAAAGCTATTCTTTCCGATCGATCTATTCAAGAGTCCGTACTAAAATAACACAAACCTATTTTTTCCGTTCGATCTATCCTAGAGTCCATACTAAGATAACACCAAAGTAAGTTCATATTCATAATACTCAATCCACACAAGTAACTATAAAGAGACCCCAAAATTTCCGTCCAAGAAAAGATAATAAAAACGTGCATCAACCCCTATGCATAGATTACCCCAATATCACCACGGGAATCCGCGAGCTGAATTCCATAACATATATCAAGTGAATCAATAAGATACCCCAATTGTTACCTCAAGTATTCATACTGCAAGACATATATCATGTGTTCTCATCTCCGAATATTCAATCCGACAAGACAAAACTTCAAAGGGTAAAGACTCAATTCATCACAACAAGAGTATAGAGGGGAGAAACATCATATGATCCGACTATATTAACAAAGCCCATGATATAGACCACGAGAGAGAGATCAAACACATAGCTACTAGTACAAACCCTCAGCCCCGAGGGTCGACTACTCCCTCCTCATCGTGGTGGCCGTCGGGATGATGAAGATGGCCACCAGAGATGATTCCCCCTCCGGAGGTTGCCAGAACGGGTCTAGATTGGTTTTCGGTGGCTACGGAGCCCTGCAGCGGCAGAACTTCTGATCTAGGTTAACCCCGAATGGTTTCGGAATATTTGGGAATTTATAGTGCAAAGAGGAGGTGCGGGAGGCCACCGAGGTGGGCACAACCCACCTAGGCGTGCTAGGGGGCCCTGGCATGCCCTGGTGGGTTGTGCCCCCTTGGGGCACCCCCAGGTGCAGCTCTGGCCCATTGGATTCCTTCTGGTCCAAAAAAAATCTCCAAAAAGTTTCGAGGTATTTGGACTTCATTTAATATTGATTTTCTGTGATGTAAAAAACAAGCAAAAAATAGCAAATGGCATTGGGCACTGCGTCAATAGGTTAGTCCCAAAAAATGATATAAAGTTGCTATAAAATGATTGTAAAACACCCAAGAATGATAAAATAACAGCATGAATACTTCATAAATTATAGATACATTGGAGACTTATCAGGCACCGCGTGCAAAGTTTCCCAACGCATTTCAAATTTTTTGGCCTATCTCCGAAATATCTACCCCCGCCCACTTCCCCACCCCTTTTCTTCCTAACCACAAGTCCCATTTCCCCTGTTTCCTCCTTCCTTCTGAAGCTATAGCCACTTCCTCACTCTCGCCATCTCGCATCCTACTGCTGGGGTCGCCATGATCTTCTTCAATAACCTCTCCAGTGGTTCCTCCTCCAAAAATGACTCCTTCACCACTCGGGTATGCCACTCTTCTCTCTCTCTCTCTCTCTCTCTCTCTCTCGTTATGACTTGGAATGAAGGATTTTAACCCAGCGGTCGATTTTAGTCATTTCTTCCTCTTTATCTCCCTAGGACCATCAGTTGCAACGAATGGAGCGGGGTGGCTAAAGATCTGCCTGCTCGTTGTCACCATCAATCTCCATGCGTGAAGCTAGTTGCGTTTGAATCTGTTGAGGGTGGGAGTGAAAGTGCATTAAGTCGACTAGAGGGGGGTGAATAGGCAATTGAATTCTTTACTGAGGAATTTCAGGGTGAGGAAATTCCTTAGCGAAGAACCACTTGCAGCGGAATGAGTACTCAGATGCATTCATGACATAACATAAGCATGCACATCATGATGAATAGAAAACAAACACAGAGTACAGAAAGCGTAAGCATAGGATAAAACAGAATGAAGACAAACAAACTGAAGAAATTGAACTAAGGAAATTGAGAACGTCTTCAGTCAAAGTCTTCAAACAGATATGATCAAGCACACAACATAGTAATGAGGAAATAGAAGGGTTGAGGAAATAGAACTAGTTAGCTCGGTGAAGACAAAGATTTGGTAGACATGTTCCAACTGATGTGACAGTTGTACGTCTGGTTAGAGCGTCTAGGTATTTAAACCTGAGGGCACATAGTCCCGGACACACAGTCCTCACCGTATTCTCCTTGAACTAAGGTCACACAGACCTCGTCCAAACACTCGTGGTAATTCTTCAGGTGTCTTCCAAACCTTCACAAACTCGGTCACCCGGCGATCCACAATTTCCTCTTGGATGCTCTAGACCATGAAGCCTAACCGTCTGGAGGATGCACATTCCTCAAAGGTAACAAGCATCGGTTCCACATAGGAACAATCTCTTCAGTGATGCTCAATCACTTTGGGTTTGTAGGTGTTTGGGTTTGGGTTTTTGGTTGTTCCTCACTTGATGATTTTCGCTCAAAGTCCTCAGAGGATGGGATGCTCTCAATGCCAAGTGTCAGTTTCTCGCGGAGCAGCCAACCAACTAGTGGTTGTAGGGGCGTCTATTTGTAGCCTAGGGAGCAGTTCGACATGATAAGACATACATGCCCTTCAATGATATGACCGTTAGGTGGGTAGATATTTTGGCACAGCTGGCGCATAGCACAACAATGGTCGGAAATTTGAGGCTCGAATTCCTCAGGGCTATCATGTTCCTTACTGTAGGCAATCTGCACTGGAGAATTCCTAACTCCTCAGTCAGGACAAATTCCTCAGAGACCAGAAGGACTACGTATCTGTCACTGAAGAAATTGACTGAACTGTATGAGATTTCCAATGGCTTCACTCGAAGGGATTGATAGGTGTAGGATTTTGAGTTGAGCATCACCTCGATACTTTTGCTTAGTTTTACCTCGACCCCCTTTAACAGTACGGTGTTTCCTATCACTCAAGAAAGATAAAATCAAACTATGAAAACAAAAGTCTTCACGCTTCATGTTCCTCCAATGAATATCAAGTCTTCACGGCCACAACAATTTCTTCACTTTCAGAGTCTTCAGAAAGTCTTCAGAAATCCAAAGTCTTCGGTTGAAGACATTCATTTTTAGGGGTCGACTTTCTTTGGAAATATCAAACTCCTCATAGACTTGTAGACCTATGTACACTCACAAAAGCATCTGTCTCTTAACCTATAAGTCTTCAATACACCAAAATCACTAAGGGGCACAAGATGCAGTTACAATCTCCCCCCTTTTGGAGATTGATGAAAATATAGGTTAAGTTTTCAATGGGGATAAACATATGAAGTGTAAATACTGATATTGAGGAATTTGATTGCAAGATATAGAAGAACCCCCCCCCCCTAAAGATGTGCGTAGTGAGGAATTTGCTTTTGAAGCAATGCACATTTGAAGAGTAGAATCATGGAGATCTCCTCCTATATCTTGTAATTCATACATGCATTTAACATATGATATGAAGAATTTGAAATGCATGATGAAATATGGTGGCTGATGTAATTCAGCATGCATGCATTATCATACATGAGGAAATAGCATGAAGAAGAACATAGCAAAAGTATCCGACCACCATCGGGTTTAAGATTACAACTCGATCCAACAAAGTCTTCAAAAAGAACGAGAGATGTAACTTAGCAAAAAAACGCCCATATATAAAGACCCGCTTGAAGACTAATTCAAAATTTCTCCCACTTTGTCATTGAATGATCAAAAGGGATGAAAAGTGAGGACTAACGCCCCTGAAGAATGTCATCACTGAGTCTATGGAGGAGCGCCAACATTGTTGGGTCGATTTTTGAAGTAGGGCCTGCCGTAGTGTCGTCCAAATCTTCATGCTCATCTGTCTTGCGCAATGAAGAATAAGAGCTGGCCACCAAGTGAGGAACTTTGACCTTCTTGAAGTTCTTCGAAGGTGGCTGAGACCAGTCAAAGTCCCGCTTGAAGCCCATCTTGTTGAGATCATCTTCACCGTTGAGATGAGACAGAACAGCCAGGTGCGATCAAATACTTCATGGAGGTAGTAATGGTTCTTCTTCATTGAATTATGAGTGATGGTCATGTTCTGAAGAATTGAACCAAACTGACGCTTGACCCATTTGTGGTTGCGTTCGACCTTCTAGTGAAGACTGAGGAGAAGCTCGAGATCACTCAATACCCTTGGAGTTGTGGCTTGAGGATGTTGCTTTGAAGCATTGGCGGTAGAGTCATGAGTGGCGGAGTCATCATTGGTGGAGTAAGATGCAGCTTTGCGGAACTGACCATCCAATGGACGAATGCCTTCATCGATAACAGCAGATGCCTTGCCCTTTTCATCAGATGAGGAAATAGGTCGGTTGAAGACTTCAATTGGGGGAAAATAGCTGACGTGATTTTGCAAATTATCCGTGTAATTGATTGAAGACCTTGATCTGAGGATTCTCATAACCCAAGGAGCGTAAGGCTTCAACTCAAAAGGCGATAATGCAACATTTGCCAGAGTCCTCATGAAGAAATCATGGTAGTTGATTGGAACTCCATGGATGATATTGAAAAGCAGATTCTTCATGATGCCAACGACCTCTTCTTCATCCGAGTCGTGGCCTTTGATTGGACTCAATGTCTTGGTCAGAATGTGATAGACAGTCCGCGGCACATACAACAATTCCTTCACGAGGAATTTGGTCCTTGGGGCATGACCAGGCTTCAGCGGTTTCATCAGCACTAGCATGTAGTGATCTGAAAGCTCAGGTTCATGATAGATCAGCTACGCACCTTCAAGGGGAGGACTGATAGGCAGGGCATGAAGCACTTCAGAGGCCGATGCTTTGAGGTGAGTGTTATCGGTCATCTAGTCCAACATCTAAGAATTCACATCTTCAGCATTTCCTGTGATGTGCAGCATCGCGTAGAACTAAAGAATTAGTTCTTCATTCCAGTCTACAATGTCGGTGCAGAAGTTGAGCAGCCCAGCTTCATGAAGAACACCAAGGACTATTGTGAAGCAAGGCAGTGATTCCATGTCCACATGAGGAATATGTGCATGATCAAATACTTTGTCCTTATCGAAAAGCAGTGAAGAATAGAAGTTGGCTTGGCTTGCAGTCCAGATACGCTTCCTTCGCAGACGAGCAGAGTCATATGGATTGTAATATGTGAAGAATACATGCTCATGGAAGAACTCATCAACCTTGAAGTTTTGCTTCTTGGAGAAGGGATTCTTCGGCTTGGGCTGAGGAGTGTCAGTCAAAGTCATCACAGGCTTAGGAATCACATTCTTAGGAACCACATGCTGAGGAATTTTAGTTTCTACTTCAGTAGCAACCTGGGTCTTCAATTCTTCATCAACATTGACATCAGCACTAGTGGCTGGAATTTCTTCATGGATGGAAGGAGTGGAGTGATGATCTTCAGAACCCATTTGAACTTCAGTGTGCACTAGGGACTGGGGATTTGTTGCAGTGGCGTGAAGAGCGGAGAGTTGGGGTGCTGACTATCCCAATAATGATCATTCAACACTAGAGTGGAGCACCCAATGTCCACATCTTCATCTTCTTCATTCAATTCTTCAACGCCTGCCTCTTCAGCTGTGAACTGAGGCATAGGCGATGAGATGACTGGGTTGAAGGGATATTATCCGCTTCAATTTCTTCATCCAACTACTCTAAAGAAGCAGCAGAAGGAACATCTTCATTAGATTCGCTTGGGATCTCATAATCCTCACCAAAGGGAACGAGTTCCTTTGATGGCATGCTTGAAACAGGAATAACATCAATTGGATTCTCAAAAGAGCTTGTCAATTTCTTCATCTTCTTCGGTGCTGAAGAATCTGATGAAGTGGATGTTTCCTTTTCTTCACTGCTGCTCGCTCTGTAGCCTTGGTTCTCTTTGCTTCTGATGCAGAAGGAAGAATTGGACTTGGCGTTGGCGCAGGAGGGGCAGAGAAAATTGGTTCAGTAACCTCAGGCGCAAGTGATGCAGTTGCCCTGGCATTATCAGTTTCTTCAGGCGCAGCGACGGATGCTTCAGCTGGCCTACTTGTTCCTAGGTGCAACACTAGTGGTTGCCATGGCATTGTCATCAGCGGCTGGAATGGAGTCATTAGCCCTGGTACTACCAGTTTCATCAACATCCTGATTTTCATCAGCGGTGCTGGCATGTTCTTCAGTCGGCTGAGCAGAAGCTTCATCTTGAGGAGATTCATGTTGCGTTGGGGCTGCAACATTGGTGGTGAATCCTTCAGCCAACTTGACGAATCTGCTTTGGCTCCCGGCCAATCAGCATGGTACATGTCAAATTCATCACTGAGGTTTTTGATTTCAGCCACAAGTTCATCAGTTGTCATCTTGACAACGTTTTTCTTAAGATAGTGCTCCTTCTTGTACCGCACTTTCTTCAACTTCCTGGCCTTCTCAAATTTCCACTTTTCTTCGCCAATGAAGGCGACCAGCATGTGACTTTGGCCAGGAGTGAGGTTGAAGTCAGGCATAGGAGTGTTGGGATCCTTGTGCCAGAGGTCAATGAAATGTAGGATCAACTTTAGATCCATCATCAATGGCACATTAGTGCCTTTGGCTCTAGCGGCCCTTTATTGTCTGTCTCTGATGATTTCGGCGAGTTCCTCATCATCAGCTTCGTCATCACTAGACGTTACTTGGAAGGTGACATGCTTCTTATGAGGACTTGGTCTAATGGCCCGTCCAGTAGTGGCCTTAGTCTTTAGCAGAGTGGGGCCTGTTGAGGGTTACGGAGGAACTGAAGAACTTCATGAGGCTCCTGAGGTAATTGATTTGCATGTGGTCCTTCGACACGAGGCAAGATGCACAGGTGCAGAGGACTTTGCCGGAGGAGCTGAGGATTTTGGAACTTGAGGAACTGGGGCAACTTCTGGAATTGGCCGTGAGGGCTTTGCAGAACTGGGTCGTGAGGGCATAGCTGAGGAGCTTGGCCATGAGGGCATTGAAGAAGAAGCACTGGGATTATGTGCGGGCTTCTTTGGCATAGACTTCTTGGGCTTGCTAGCAGAGGCCTCAGTTGTGGCAGCAGCAGAATCTTCATTGAATTTCTTCACTGCCTCTTTTGCCATTTTGGCCAGTTTAGCTTGATGCTTGGCCCATTCAGCAGGAAATTCCTCACCTCGTCTGATGCTAGAGGGATCAGCAACTTGGCCTAGTTCCAATGGAGGTCTTGGGCATGGAGGGTGTACAGCAAATTTCTTCATGTACTTGGGAGTGACATAGCGATATTCTCTCCATTCTCTGGCACATCTCCTTTTAATCTTCTGAATGCACACCTTGCGCTCATTCTTTGTTTCCTTTCCATGAATTGCCTCATCTGGAGTGCAATACCCTGCATAGATGTCATCAGGGATTTCAAAGGCAGTGTTGACTTCCAATTTCTTGCCTCCCTTCTAAGGTTTCTTGCCATCTGCCATTTTCTTCAGCTGAGGATTTTGAACTTTTGAGTTCTCTGAAGAGGTATGCAGTTTTTCTTCGAGGAACACTGCAAATGAGTTAAGTTGATGAGAACCTAGTGATTCAGCAGCGGACATGAGTGCCTGTGAATAGAGTATATGTGCGAAGAATTTGGAGAGGTCATATGCGTTCTGAGAAGTTTTTGCAAATAAGAACAAGTTTGAGGAATTTTACCAGATGTCTCTTGAGGAATTTCACTAAGTGTTCTTTGTCTTAGGTTCCAGAGTTGTATAGATTGAAAATCCACACAATTGAGGAATCTTGAAGAAAAAAACATGGCTTAGGGAAACAGATCAAGAGCAGAAGTTTGTGTGAGGTGTTTGGAGTGTGTAGGTTGAAGAATAAACACCTTTTGAAGATTTCGAAGAAATCACTAGAATCAATAAAGGGCAGTATAAGTAGCTTTTAATTACCCTTGACGAAGAATGCGACAAACTGGGAATGTAGATTGGAAGCTCGTCGGTTCAG
Organism: Triticum aestivum; assembly: GCF_018294505.1. Classification (NCBI taxonomy): domain Eukaryota; kingdom Viridiplantae; phylum Streptophyta; class Magnoliopsida; order Poales; family Poaceae; genus Triticum; species Triticum aestivum. The sequence continues at coordinate 428,394,904 of NC_057797.1, forward strand.
ATCTTCCACGCCCTAACTTGGCCGAGGAAGACGGCTACAGCGGCGGCGGAGTGAAGAAATCCGCGGCGGTGTGACTACAACAACGACCGGCGATGATGGAAGTAGCGGCGGCGCCAGGTTTCAAGAGCTCGAGCGAGGGAGTGAGGTCGAGCGGAGTAAAAACAGACTAATGAAGGGAAGGGGTATTTATAGCCACGGTGAAAAACTGCTCGCCCGAGGAAAATGGACGAACGTGCCCCTGACCTTTCTCATCCTTGTGACAAGTGTCACCCACGTACAGAGAGGTGGAGATCGTGAGAGATCGTGGGCAAATAGGTAAGTATTATCGTGGGATGTGGAACGGTTTAGGCGGCAATAGTCGAAAATTCAGATTAGAATATTTAAAGTTTCGTTCGTAGATTTTTCAGCTGACAAGGACACAGTGAAGATTTTGAACGGGTTTCAAATAGAACGCACATGAGGAAGTTGTGAACATACTGGGTTGAGTATAGCATAGAGGGGGAAGGGTCCGATCCCATTCACTTAGCAGAAAGATCAACTTGAAGAAATAGCTATAAGTGAATGTTGTAGAGGACATAAACTCATATATAATATGTATAGTCAATGAAGAAAAATGACGGAGAGAGTGAAGACATTGCAAAGTGGAAGAAATCAACTGAGGAATTTCAACACTGAAGAAAAACTCAAATTGAAGATTTTCAACTTTTGTTGGTGGCGTGACCCACCGTATAAGAATGCTGATTTCAGACGCCGCGTACAATTGTCGTAGAGCTCTGAGAATCAAATTATTTTTTAATTTATTCACACTTAGAGGGTTAGTCTTCATTGATTGAAGAAAAATGTTACTTCGTGTGTTGCACATCTAAGTCATCAATTTGCATAAGTGTTAGGATGTGTGTCCTTTTGAAAGGACATTCGAAGATTCTAAGATATTTAGCTCACACCGCAACTTGCTAAATCTCTAGTCATCCAAGGGCTTTGTGGAGATGTCGGCTAGCTGTTCTTCAGCTTCACATGCTCGATGGAGATATCGCCCTTCAACACATGATCACAAAGAAAATGATGACGGATCTGAATTGCTTTGTCTTTAAGTGCCGAACTGGGTTATAAGAAATCTTGATAGCACTCTCATTGTCAAAATAGAGTGTCACATTCTTCACATTGATGTCGTAGTCCTTGAGAATTTGCTTCATCCATAGCAATTGAGCATAGTATGAACCAGCAGCAATTTACTCAGCTTCAGTAGTAGAAAGTGATACGCAGTTCTATTTCTTCGAAGACCAACCGATCAAGGATCGTTCGAGGAAATGGCATGTGCCTCATGTTGACTTGTGGTCCACACGATCACCAGCATAGTTAGAATCTGAATATCCAATGAGATCAAAAGCCGAGCCCATGGGATACCATAATCCAAGTGTTGGAGTGTGAGCTAGATATCGAAGAATATGCTTCACAGCCTTATGGTGTGATTCCTTTAGTGTAGCTTGAAAACGGGCACACATGCAAACACTAAGCATAATATCTGGCCTAGATGCACATAAATACAATACAGAGCCAATCAGCGGTATACCTTTTGATCGAAGTCAATACCATTTTCATCAGTGCATAGATGGCCATTTGTTGGCATAGGGATTTTGACGCCTTTGTGATCTTGCATGTTGTATTTCCTTAATACATCCTTGAGGTATTTCTCCTGAGATATGAAGATGTCGTTTCATTGTTGATGAATATGAAGACCTAAGAAGAATTTCAATTCTCCCATCATAGACATTTGATATTCTTCACTCATCATATAGGCAAATTCATCACTGTAATGTTGGTCAGTATAGCCAAAGATGATATCATCAACATATATTTGGCACACGAATAATTCATCATCATAAGCTTTGGTGAAGAGATTTGGGTCAAGTGAACCGGGTTTGAAGCCTTTCTTCATGAGGAATTTCTTCAAAGTATCATACCATGCCCGAGGGGCCTGCTTGAGGCCATAGAAGGCCTTATTGAGTCTGAAGACTTTGTCAGAATGCTTTGGATCCTCAAAACCTGGGGGTTGAGCAAGATATACTTCTTCCTCAAGCGTACCATTGAGGAATGCACTTTTCACATCCATTTGATATAAGATGATATTATGATGGTTAGCATAAGCAAGTAATATGCGAATAGCTTCAAGTCTAGCAACAGGTGCAGAAGTTTCATCGAAATCAATTCCTTCAACCCGTGTGTAGCCTTGAGCTACAAGGCTTGCCTTATTCCTCACCACAAGGCCATTTTCATCTTGCTTGTTACGGTAGATCCATTTGGTGTCGATGATATTGTGCTTGTGAGGGCCTGGTCGCTTGACAAGTTCCAAGACATTGTTGAGCTCAAACTGATGTAATTCTTCTTGCATAGCTTGAATCCACTCAGGCTCCAGAAATGCTTCATCTACCTTGGTGGGCTCTATGATAGAGACGAAAGCAAAGTGCCCACAAAAGTTAGACAAATGTGAAGCTTTTGCGTGTGAGAGGACCTGGTGCTTTGATGTCGTTGGTGATTCTCTCAATCTGCACTTCATTAGCAACGCGAGTATGAGCTGGTTGATGATGAGTAATTTGCTCTGCATTTTCTTCAGAGCCATTTTATTCAGGTGCACCGGCATGATGTTCTTCACGTTCTAGAATGACTTCTTCAGTAGATTCTTCGGTAGAAATGACATCATCAGTAGCCTTGAACTTAATGGATTCCTCATGTGGTATTTCATCTAGCACAGGAGGTAGGTGCTCTCTTTGCGAGCCATTAGTTTCATCGAACCACACATCTACAGTTTCAACAACCTTGTGGTGATAGGTGTTGAAGACTCTATAGGTGTGCGAGTCCTTACCATAACCAAGCATAAACCTTCATGTGCTTTTGGTGCAAATTTAGAATTGTGATGAGGATCTCTAATCCAACATTTAGCACTGAAGACTTTGAAATAACTCACATTGGGTTTTTTGTCCGTGAGGAGTTCATATGAGGTCTTTCTGAAGAATTTGTGAAGATATACCCTGTTGATGATGTGGCACGCAGTATCAATTGCCTCAGGCCAGAAGCGAGAAGGCATCTTGTACTCATCAAGCATAGTGCGAGCCATCTCAACAAGAGTCTTGTTCTTGCGCTCCATGACGCCATTCTGCTGAGGAGTATAAGGAGCAGATAACTCAGGAGTAATACCAAGTTCATCAAGATAGTCATCAAGACGAGTGTTCTTGAACTCAGTTCCATTGTCACTTCTGATGTGCTTGATCTTCACACCAAAGTTGGTTGAAGCCCTCGAGGAAAATCGTTTAAAGACTTCCTGCACTTCAGTTTTGTAAGTGATGATATGCACCCATGTATAACGAGAATAGTCATTAACAATGACAAAGCCATATAAAGATGCAGCATTAGTAAATGTGGCATAATGAGTAGGGCCAAAGACATCCATGTGAAGCAATTCAAATGGATGAGTGGTAGTCATGATGGTCTTTGAGGGATGCTTGGCCTTGGTCATCTTTCCGGCTTCACAAGCTCCACACAAATGGTCCTTGAGGAATTTGACACCCTTGATGCCAATGACATGCTTCTTCTTCGCGAGCGTGTGCAAATTCCTCATGCCAGCATGACCAAGTTGTCGATGCCATAGCCAGCCTTCTGAAGCTTTTGCATGTAGACATGTGGCAGGTTGAGGTCCTGTAGAGAATCAACAATATACAAATATCCTCTCCTAAAGCCTTCGAAGACTTTGGAATTGTTAGCTTCCATGATCACAACACAACAATACTTGCCAAAGACAACAACCATATCACGATCACAAAGCATTGAGATAGACATGAGGTTGAACCCTAAGGACTCGACAAGCATGACTTTGTCCATGTGTCGATCCTTTGAGATTGCAACCTTACCTAGACCCAATACATTGATTTTGCCAGCGTAGGTGATATGCTTCAGATGTGATGGAGATAAAGCAGTGTCCATCAATAAGCTCCTGTCACCAGTTATGTGATTTGTACATGCACTACCGAGGACCCACTCAGTGGCTTTGGGTTGATCATCCTGCAGATGAATTAGTGCAACATACGAACTCATATACTTCATCAGTGAAGAATATGATATCAAATTCATCAAGCGATAGAATAGATAAAGTAGTATGAGGACGTGAGAAATGAAAATTTATTTCTTCATGATTAGATTGCGTCCTTTCAAGTATATCTAGGTCTCCAGCAAATTATTTAGACGTTTAGGTTCGTATGGAGACCTGACCCTGCATAAGAGATTATTCTTTTTCTTCACCACCCACATTAGAAGGGGTGGTAAAGAGTTCATCATTCTGCGAAACAGAGAAATACTTCAAGGATTTATGGACATAATGATTTGAAGAATAATGCACATATCCATAACCCTTAGCCTTTCCCTGCGAAACAGAGGTGTTAGCACGATGATGTTCACATGAGAACTTTGATCTATGTGGGGAATGTGGTCCATATGAGGACTTGGATCCATATGAAGACTTTGGTCCATATGAATAATTTGATCTGGGGTTCCTATTCTTCATAGGTGGTTTCATGATGACATTCACCTGAAGAATTTCAAGGCACCTTTTGGGAACCCAGATTTTCTTCATAGGAGGACCGTTCCTGCAGTTAGTGCCAACATACGTAGCAAATACTTCACCATTCTGATTTTTGAACAGTTTATAATTGGAGACAAATGACTCATCAGAAGAATATGAAGATTCACATGTAAAGCCAGATAAAGTAGATGGATCTACTAAAGGCCCCTTTGCAGCAACCCGTGAGGTTTTGCGATACTGCTCAGGCTTCCATTAGGTCCCATCAGCATTGAGTTTCCTCTCAAAGGCAATACCCTCTTTTCTAGGGTTCCCATTGAGGATCTACTTCTTAAGCACATCACAAAGAGCCTAATGCCCTTTGAGGCTTTTGTACATGCCTGTCACATACAATTCCTTCAGCCCTGCATGGTCAGTCATACTAGCAGCATCCTCAGATGAGGAATTAGTGATAGCATAGTCAGGTGAAGAATTTGCAGCAATAGAAGCATTTGAACTTTCATGTGAAGAATTAGCAGATTCACATTCAATGCACTTCAAACATGGAGGAATAAATTCTTCCTGAGTAGCGTTGATTTGTTGAGCAAGTAATGAATCACGCTTCTTCTGAAGATCTTCATAGCTCACTCTTAACTTCTCAAGATCTTGCTTTCTTTGAAGAAATTCATAAGAAAGCTTTTCATGACCAGATAAGAGAGTGTTATGATGACTCTGAAGATTATCAAACTTAGTCTGAAGTCTCTGAAGATTTTCAGTCAAAGTTTTAGTGCGATCCATTTCTTCACCCAACATATCATCGCTTTTGTCTAGCATATTTTGAACCTTTTCAAGAGCCTTTTGTTGTTTCACAGCAATCTTAGCAAGTTTAGAATAGATAGGCTTGAGGTTTTCATCAGATTCATCCTCACTTGATTCAGAGGAGGGATATTTGAGTACCTTTGCACCTTTTGCCATGAAGCAATAGGTGGGAGCGTAGTCATCATCATCGTCGTCAATGGTGTTGGGGAGGTCCTTTTCCTCAGAGTTGAAGATAGACTTGCTGACGAACGCAGTAGCGAGGGCTAGGCTCGCCACACTAGAGTCTGACTCCTTAGATGCCTCCTCTTCCTCATTTCCTCAGATTCAACCTTAGAGTCCATTTCCTTGCCAATGAATGCCCGAGCCTTCTTGGAGCTGCTCTTCTTGTGAGATGAAGACCTTGAAGGTTTTGATGAATAGGATTTTGAAGATTTCTTCTTCTTCTTTGAATCATCAGAACTGTAGTCCTTGTACCTCTTCTTCTTTGATTCCTTTTCCCACTAAGGACAATCTTGAATGTAGTGACCGAGTTTCTTGCATTTGTGGCAAAGTCTCTTCTTGTAATCACGGGATGAGGAATCCGATCTTAAGTCGTCACTTCTTGAGGATTTTCCAAAATGACCACATCTTGAGAACTTCTGGAATTTCCTCACGAGCATTGCTAGCTCCTGGCTTAGTTCTTCAGGATCACCAAGGCTGCTACCAGAATCCTCACCTTCAAATTCAGACACTGCCTTGGCCTTCAGAGCTCGTGATCTGCCATAACTCGGTCCATAGAGATCTCTCTTCTCAGCAAGCTGGAACTCATGAGTGTTTAGCCTCTCGAGGATACCAGCAGGATCAAGTGACTTGTAATCTCCTCGTTCTTGTATCGTCAGTGCAAGGGTGTCAAATCAGGAATCAAGCGATCGAAGCAATTTCTTCACCACCTCGTGGTCGGAGATGTCAGAGGCACCAAGTACTTGAAGCTCAATTGAAATGTCAGTGAGGCGATCGAAGGTTTGCTAAACATTTTCATTGTCGAGTATTTTGAAGCGGTTGAAGAGATTACGAAGAACGTCAACTCGAGAGTCACGCTGTGTCGAGACTCCTTCATTGACCTTGAACAGCCTGTCCAAGATAAGCTTTGTTGTCTCCAGAGCACTAACTTGGCCATACTGCCCTTTACTCAAATGGCCACATATGATGTTCTTCACTTGAGAGTCGAGTTGCTTGAATATCTTCACATCAGCAGCGTTGATGGTAGGAGTGACAGAGGGAATGCCATTTTCCACAACGTACCAGAGATCATTGTCAATTGCCTCAAGATGCATTCGCATCTTATTCTTCCAGCAGGGGTAGTCCGTCCCATCGAAGGTAGGACACCTAGCAAAGACCTTGATCATACATGCGGTCGACATAACTAAAACTCCAAGTGGTTAAACCAAAATCACATAGAACAAGGGAGTACCTTGCTCTGATACCAATTGAAAGTGCGTCAAGTCGACTAGAGGGGGGGTGAATATGCGATTTTTATGAATTCTTCACTGAGGAATTTCAGGGTGAGGAAATTCCTAAGCAAAGAACTACTTGCAGTAGAATGAGTACTCAAATGCAGTAATGACATAACATAAGCATGGAGATCATGATGAATAGAAAACAAACACAGAGTACAGAAAGCGTAAGCATAGGATAAAACAGAATGAAGACAAACAAACTGAAGAAATTGAACTAAGGAAATTGAGAACGTCTTCAGTCAAAGTCTTCAAACAGATATGATCAAGCACACAACATAGTAATGAGGAAATAGAAGGGTTGAGGAAATAGAACTAGTTAGCTCGGTGAAGACAAAGATTTGGTAGACATGTTCCAACTGATGTGACAGTTGTACGTCTGGTTAGAGCGTCTAGGTATTTAAACCTGAGGGCACATAGTCCCGGACACACAGTCCTCACCATATTCTCCTTGAACTAAGGTCACACAGACCTCGTCCAAACACTCGTGGTAATTCTTCAGGTGACTTCCAAACCTTCACAAACTCGGTCACCCGGCGATCCACAATTTCCTCTTGGATGCTCTAGACCATGACGCCTAACCGTCTGGAGGATGCACAGTCCTCAAAGGTAACAAGCGTCAGTTCCACACAGGAACAATCTCTTCAGTGATGCTCAATCACTTTGGGTTTGTAGGTGTTTGGGTTTGGGTTTTTGGTTTTTCCACACTTGATGATTTTCGCTCATAGTCCTCGAAGGATGGGATGCTCTCAATAACAAGTGTCAGTTTCTCGCGGAGCAGCCAACCAGCTAGTGGTTGTAGGGGCAGCTATTTATAGCCTAGGGAGCAGCCCGACATGATAAGACATAAATGCCCTTCAATGATATGACCGTTAGGTGGGTAGATATTTTGGGACAGCTGGCACGTAGCACAGCAACGGTCAGAAATTTGAGGCTCAAATTCCTTAGGGCTATCATGTTCCTCACTTGTAGGCAATCTGCACTGGCGAATTCCTAACTCCTTAGTCAGGACAAATTCCTTAGAGACCTGAAGAACTACGTCTCTGTCACTAAAGAAATTGATTGAACTGTATGAGATTTCCAATGGCTTCACTCGAAGGGATTGGTAGGTGTAGGATTTTGAGTTGAGCATCACATGGAAACTTTTCCTTAGTTTTACCTCGACCCCCTTTAACAGTACGGTGTTTCCTAGGACTCAAGAAAGATAAAATGAAACTACGAAAACAAAAGTCTTCACGCTTCATGTTCCTTGCATGAATATCAAGTCTTCACGGTCACACCAGTTTCTTCACTTTCAGAGTCTTCAGAAAGTCTTCAGAAATCCAAAGTCTTCAGTTGAAGACATCCATTTTAGGGGTCGACTTTCTCTGGAAATATCAAACTCCACATAGACTTATAGACTTGTGTACACTCACAAACGCACCAGTCTCTTAACCAATAAGTCTTCAATACACCAAGATCAATAAGGGGCACTAGATGCACTTATAGGGAGGAAGTTTCTGGCATGTGCAGAGAAGGTTAGCCCCACTTTTATTGTTACAAATCATTTGTTAGATTTGATTCAGACACTGTCACTGTGCTATGTTATTCTGGATGTTAATACAGTGTCACAGTTTTGTACCTAGTATGTGAAAATGTTACCATCTCATCAGTTGTGCCATTAGAAAATTATTTGGCACCACTTCAGCAGTTTGTGCAGCCAACTTTTCTCCACACATCCTAGTAGCCAAGCAGTAAAATTCTAAATCTTTATGGCATGAAGGAACTGGGCATCGGAGCAACTAGGTGCTCCGGAGTCTGGGTCCTTGATTTTTTTTCCGCTGCATCGGCTCGCCAGTGCAGAGCATCGGTGCCAAATGTAGCAACGGTTGTCTTTACACCGGTTTTATCATACATAGTGGACAACCTTAGTGCTATTAAATCTATGTTACTAAATTTGTGCATGTACACACCTGTTAGTATCAATTTACTGTCATCCAAACATTGTTGCTATTCTGTTGCAGTTATATTTAGCTTCCTCACAAAATGTTCGATTTGTTATTTATAGTACATGACTAATAAGTTGTAGTGTTGTTGTAGTTAATTATAGCTTCTAATGTTTCAGAATTTGGTTGTTGTCTCAGTAGCAATTAATTCATTTGCACATTGATCTTTTTGAGAAGATATGTCATTATTAACATGTTCCTTTAGTTTTTCAAAATATTTATTTGGTGATTTTCTATGTTGCTAGAAACACATTTCCCCTACAATTCTTACTGGTCTAGTTTTAAATATTATAGGATGACCGGAAGTGTTCTTACCTGGAGTGGATTGATCAAGAGTGTCCAGAGTCTTTGAAGATGTGCCTAGCAAAGCTCTTGAGCATGTATGACGAAGAGAATAGAGGTTGGCTTAGAGGAAGTGTTATCAACGCTGAAGAATATTTGAAGATGCGGGATAAAAAGAGGAAGATGGAGAATGAGCTCAGATTTTTTTAAATTATACTTTGCTAAGATGGTGTTGGCAAAGGAGGAGGCACTTTCCCAGTTGGCCAGTGCAAAACAGGTTCTTACTGAACTGAAAGTAGAGGTGGATAAGACGAGCCTGGATGATCTCGATTAGGGAAGTGAGTATATTGTTATAATATTGTTCTTATGAAGGTGAACTAGCTATATGTTGTTTTGTGCTGTTTTCAGGTAGCTATTGTACTATGATGTTAAAATATGTTTATGTGCCTGATATGAAATTGGCAAATGGTTGTTTGGTATGAAATGTGAATTTGCGTAATACTGGAGTTATTAATTGTAAACTAATAAACCCACTAAATGGGTCATGGAACTTTGCAAATGGTTTTAGCAGTAAAAGCGCTTGTGATGGATAGCCTAATGCCATACAACTTTCTTCATCAAATCGTGTGTGATGTAGTTGAATAAAAGAAAAGGGTTAACCGAGGTAGAGCGTGTGTGATAGTTACACCTATGACACATGAGGCTATATATAAAACTGTGTGGGATGTATATACGAGCGGAAACATTTTCCCTGGATTGACTGTGTGGGATGTACATATGAACAGAAACATTTTCCCTGGATTGACTATGTGGGGTGTACATAACTAGGGGTGGGCATAAAAACGGAGAACCGAAGCCGAAAGAACCGGGGCCAACGCCGAAAAAACCGACCACAGAAGTTTCGGTTGTTCGCTCAGTTGGCAAATGGCAGAAACCGAAATTACCTCGGTGAATTCAGTTATTCGAGTTTGTTAACTGAATCACCAAACTGACCGAAATACTACTATGCCGTATTAAAGACCTACAAAGCCCAAGAGTGTTGGGGAACGCAGTAATTTCAAAAAAAAAAAATCCTACACACACGCAAGATCATGGTGATGCATAGCAACGAGAGGGAGAGTATCGTCTACGTACCCTCGTAGACCGTAAGCGGAAGCGTTATGACAACGCGGTTGATGTAGTTGTACGTATTCACGATCGGCCGATCTAGTGCCGAAGATACGACACCTACGCGATCTGCACACGTTCGGCTCGGTGACGTCCCATGAACTCACGATCCAGTAAAGCTTCGAGGGAGAGCTTTGTCAGCACGACGGCGTGTTGACGGTGATGATGTTGCTACCGGGACAGGGCTTCGCCTAAGCACCGCTACGATATTACCTAGGTGGATTATGGTGGAGGGGGGCACCGCACACGGCTAAAGATCAATGATCAACTTGTGTGTCCATGGGGTGCCCCCCTCCACCATATATAAAGGAGTGGAGGAGGGGGAGGGGGCCGGCCTCTCTAGGCGCGCCCCAAGGGAGTCCTACTCCCACCAGGAGTAGGATTCCCCCGTCCCTTTGTTGGTTCTAGGACAGAAGGAAGGAGGAGAAAGAAGGAAGGAAAGGGGGCCGGCCCCCTTCCCAATTCAGATTGGGCTTGGGGGGGGGGCGTGCCCCCTCCTTTGCTTCTTTTCCCTCTCTTCCACTAAGGCCCAATAAGGCCCATATACCTCCCGGGGGGTTCCGGTAACATCCCGGTGCTCCGGTATACTCCCGATTTCACCCGGAACCATTCCGATGTCCAAACATAGGCTTCCAATATATCGATCTTTAGGTCTCGACCATTTAGAGACTCGTTGTCATGTCCGTGATCAAATTCAGGACTCCGAACTACCTTCGTTACATCAAAACACATAAACTCGTAATACCGATCGTCACCGAACGTTAAGCGTGCGGACCCTACGGGTTCGAGAACTATGTAGGGATGACTGAGACATGCCTCCGGTGAATAACCAATAACACAACCTAGATGCTCATATTGGTTCCTACATATTCTACGAAGATCTTTATCGGTCAAACCGCATAACAATATAGGTTGTTCCCTTTGTCATCGGTATGTTACTTGTCCGAGATTCGATCATCGGTATCTCAATACCTAGTTCAATCTCGTTATCGGCAAGTCTCTTTACTTGTTCCGTAATGGTACATCCTGTAACTAACTCATTAGCTACATTGCTTGCAAGGCTTATAGTGATGTACATTACCGAGAGGGCCCAGAGATACCTCTCCGACAATCGGAGTGACAAATCCTAATCTTGATCCATGCCAACTCAACAAACACCATCAGAGACATCTGTAGAGCACCTTTATAACCACCCAGTTACGTTGTGACGTTTGGTAGCACACAAAGTGTTCCTCCGGTATTCGGGAGTTGCATGACATGTATAGTTATGGAGAATGCAATAGCAACAAACTAAATGATCATCGTGCTAAGCTAATGGATGGGTCAAGTCCATCACATCATTAGAGAATGATGTGATCCCATTAATCAAATGACAACTCATGTCTGTGGTTAGGAAACATAACCATCATTGATTCAACTAGCTAGTCAAGTAGAGGCAAACTAGTGACACTCTATTTGTCTATGTATTTACACATGTACTAAGTTTCCGGTTAATACAATTCTAGCATGAATAATAAACATTTATCTATACCTACTATTAAAGAGAGGTGATATTCTTGGTTTCATCCCGCATCTGATTTTACATTAAGTGTATTGTCCATGAGGTGGTACTAATTCTTGCTTTAGGCGTACACATCGTTCATTTCGATCGCTTTTTTCACGCACGTGCGTCGCACGGTTGGGCCTCAGCCCATTAAATACGGCCGAGTCAGCCGACCAAGCTGCTATAGTAGCGGGTGCAGAAACTCAGGCGCTGGGGTTTGGGACCGAACTCCCAACCTCTGGTCCAGCACGGAGAACTACATACAGTCGACCTACATCTACTTTGTGCATAGAAACAGGATTGACTTCCTGTTCTATAGTACCACATCACTTTTCTTACACCCTACATCTAGGATTTAAAACCAGTAAGTCATCTTGAGAGTCAATAAGCAGATTGGGTCCCATTTGATCACAAATAACCAACAAGACCAACAAAAATAAGGCAACGACATGCTGAAATTGTGATGTGCATATACATGAATGAGGGGTGCATGTGGATAGCTGGACAAATATATGGCCATTACGAAATCAGTGATACATAAAGGCCATTGACGGCCGACACATATAGAGGTTTGGCTGAGTAAATGGTTTCTTGGGCTCAAGGATGAGAAGCGGGTACGAGGCCACAAACGGCAATACGTGACGACCGATAGCGCACACGGTTATGCATGATGTGCTCACCACGCCAGCAACCTACCCAAGAAGAAGCCGATCATGATACCCTCTATGAAGCTAGCAGCCAGCATGACACAATTCAGGCCATTCAGCAGCGCCCCCATGTTCTTCACTACTCTGCCTTGCCCACCTCGTGGCCATGCCTAGATTCAAAGACCAGCAAGACAGTAGACAAAAAGGGATCTGTTCTATCTTTCTCCAGAATAAGAGACATAGAGATGGCTAGCACCTTCACTGGCACAATAAAGCAGAGTTTTTTTTTCAATTGAAGAATCGCGAAATTTGATATTGGAAAAATTGATTGAAAACATGTAAGAATTTGAGACTAAAAGATGGATTAAAAATTGATCTAATGCAAATTGTACAAATACTATGATGTGAGAAAAAAGTCTGGCCAAAACATGTTAATTTTTTTACATATATAACGGAATGAATCTACAAATAATAGCTAAATAAATACAATAGGAATATTAATTCTACATTATAGCCTCCATTTTTTAAATAAAAATGTACAAAAACCAATTGGTCTACTCCAAATGCACCATCTTAGTAAAGAATCTTATCAATGAATATAAATCATATAGTGGAGAAAGTTGTGAGAAAAAAATATGGTTGCACACATCCACGTGCAAATGAAATACTATAAATAACACAAAGGAACTATCTTTTTTTGTTGTGAATGTGTCCTGCATACAAATCAATGTAAAATGTAATAGAGGTTCTAAAAAACTAAGGATATTCAGTCAAGACTATATAAACTATAGAAAAAACTTACAAAGATTTTGTTTCAGAGTGTTACAACTGTGGATTTGATTGGTACAACATTCGGTATTTCTCTGATATATTATAACCATGTACTGAATGCATATTGAAAAAAAGTTTTACAATTTTAAAAGTGAGTGTATGTATAAGAGAGGGTGTATGGATCAACCCTAGCTCGCCGAGTGCGGGCCTCACGTCCAGGTTGATGGGATTAATTTTTAAGTTTTAAACATTCTCTTTGCTTGCCCGCATCAGTGACATGTGACCACCAAGATAGCATTGACGAATATTCTAACACATTGCAATTCGGCGGCCACCGCAAGCACTATCGGGCAAGGCAAAAAGTCAGATAGGTGGTAATATAGGTGAGGCTCCGTGTTGAAATAGAGGTCCTACAGATGGATGGCTTTGAGTCATGATTATTGGGCTAGGAACATGTAAAAAAACTCCCGTTGCAACGCACATGCATTTTTACTAGTCATGATATAAGGAAATATAAATAACAACTTTATTATTGCCTCTAGGGTATATTTCCTTCAGTATCCCATTTGCACTAGAGTCAATAATCTAGATTACATTGTAATGATTCTAAAACCCATGGAGTCTTGGTGTTGATCATGTTTTGCTCATGAGATAGGCTTAGTCAACGGGTCTGCAACACTCAGATCCATATGTATCTTGCAAATCTCTATGTCTCCCTCCTTGACTTGATCGCAGATGAAATTGAAGCGTCTCTTGATGTGCTTGGTTCTCTTGTGAAATCTGGATTCCTTTGCCAAGGAAATTGCACCAGTATTGTCACAAAAGATTTTCATTGGACCCGATGCACTAGGTATGACACCTAGATCAGATATGAACTCCTTCATCCAGACTCCTTCATTTGCTGCTTCCGAAGCAGCTATGTATTCCGCTTCACACGTAGATCCCACCACGACGCTCTGCTTGGAACTGCACCAACTGACAGCTCCACCATTTAATAAAAACATGTATCCGGTTTGTGACTTAGAGTCATCTAGATCAGTGTCAAAGCTTGCATCGACGTAACCATTTATGATGAGCTCTTTGTCACCTCCATATACGAGAAACATATCCTTAGTCCTTTTCAGGTATTTTAGGATGTTCTTGACCGCTGTCCAGTGATCCACTCCTGGATTACTTTGGTACCTCCCTGCTAAACTTATAGCAAGGCACACATCAGGTCTGGTACACATCATTGCATACATGATAGAGCCTATGGCTAAAGCATAGGGAACACCTTTCATTTTCTCTCTATCTTCTGCAGTGGTCGGGCATTGAGTTTGACTCAACTTCACACCTTGTAATACAAGCAAGAACCCTTTCTTTGCCTAATTCATTTTGAACTTCTTCAAAAATTTATCAAGGTATGTGCTTTGTGAAAGTCCAATCAAGCGTCTTGATCTATCTCTATAGATCTTGATGCCCAATATATAAGCAGCTTCACCGAGGTCTTTCATTGAAAAATTCTCATTGAAGTATCCTTTTATGCTATTAAGAAATTCATTATCATTTCTGATCAACAATATGTCATCTACATATAATATCAGAAATGCTACGGAGCTCCCACTCACTTTCTTGTAAATACAGGCTTCTCCAAAAGTCTGTACAAAACCATATGCTTTGATCACACTATCAAAGCGTATATTCCAACTCCGAGAGGCTTGCACCAGTCCATATATGGATCTCTAGAGCTTGCACACTTTGTTTGTACATTTTGGATCGACAAAACCTTCTGGTTGCATCATATACAACTCTTATTTAAGGTATCCATTAAGGAATGCAGTTTTGACATCCATTTGCCAAATTCCATAATCATAAAATACGACAATTGCTAACATGATTCAGACGGACTTAAGCATCGTTATAGGTGAGAAGGTCTGATCGTAGTCAACTCCTTGAACTTGTCGAAAACCTTTTGCAACAAGTTGAGCTTTGTAGATAGTAACATTACCGTCAGCGTCAGTCTTCTTCTTGAAGATCCATTTATTCTCTATGGCCTGCCGATCATCGGGCAAGTCAACAAAAGTCCATACTTTGTTCTCATACATGGATCCCATCTCAGATTTCATGGCCTCAAGTCATTTTGCGGAATCTGGGCTCATCATCGCTTCCTCATAGTTCATAGGTTCGTCATGGTCAAGTAACATGACTTCCAGAACAGGATTACCGTACCACTCGTGCGAATCTTACTCTGGTTGACCTATGAGGTTCGGTAGTAACTTGATCAGAAGTTTCATGATCATCATTATTAGCTTCCTCACCTACTGGTGTAGGAATCACTGGAACCGATTTCAGTGATGAACTACTTTCCAATAAGGGAGAAGGTACAATTACCTCATCAAGTTCTACTTTCCTCCCACTCACTTCTTTCGAGAGAAACTCCTTCTCTAGAAAGGATCCATTCTTGGCAACAAATATCGTGCCTTCGGATCTGTGATAGAAGGTGTACCCAACAGTCTCCTTGGGTATCCTATGAAGAGACATTTCTTCGATTTGGGTTCGAGCTTATCAGGTTGAAGATTTTTCACATAAGCATCGCAGCTCCAAACTTTAAGAAACGACAACTTGGGTTTCTTGCCAAACCATAGTTCATAAGGTGTCATCTCGACGGATTTAGATGGTGCCCTATTTAACGTGAATGCAGCCGTCTCTAAAGCATAACCCCAAAACGATAGCGGTAAATCAGTGAGAGACATCATAGATCGCACCATATCTAATAAAGTGCGGTTACGACGTTCGGACACACATTACATTGTGGTGTTCCAGGTGGTGTGAGTTGTGAAACTATTCTGCATTTTTTCAAATGAAGTCCAAACTCATAACTCAAATACTCACCTCCACGATCAGATCGTAGAAACTTGATTTTCTTGTTACGATGATTTTCCACTTCACTCTAAAATTCTTTGAACTTTTCAAATGTTTCAGACTTATGTTTCATCAAGTAGATATACCCATATCTGCTTAAATCATCTGTGAAGGTGAGAAAATAACGATATCCACCGCAAGCTTCAATGTTCATTGGACCACATACATCAGTATGTATGATTTCCAATAACTCTGTTGCTTGCTCCATTGTTCCGGAGAACAAAGTTTTAGTCATCTTGCCCATGAGGCATGGTTTGCAAGTACCAAGTGATTCATAATCAAGTGATTCCAGAAGTCCATCAGAATGGAATTTCTTCATGCGCTTTACACCAATATGACCTAAACGGCAGTGCTACAAATAAGTTGCACTACCATTATCAACTCTGCATCTTTTGGCTTCAATACTATGAACATGTGTATCACTACTATCAAGATTTAGTAAAAATAGACCACTCATCAAGGGTGCATGACCATAAAAGATATTACTCATATAAATAGAACAACCATTAACCGTCTCACATTAAACAGGATCCAGATATAATGTTCATGCTCAACGCTGGCACCAAATAACAATTATTTAGGTCTAAAACTAATCCCGAAGGTAGATGTAGAGGTAGCGTGCCGACGGCGATCACATCGACTTTGGAACCATTTCCCACGCGCATCGTCACCTCGTCCTTAGCCAATCTTCATTTAATTTGTAGCCCCTATTTCGAGTTGCAAATGTTAGCAACTGAACCAATATAAAATACCCAGGCACTAGTGCGAGCATTAGTAAGGTACACATCAATAACATGTATATCAAATATACCTTTAACTTTGCCATCCTTCTTCTCCGCCAAATACTTGGGGTAGTTCCGCTTCCAGTGACCATTTCCTTTGCTGTAGAAGCACTCAGTCTCAGGCTTAGGTCCAGGCTTGGGTTTCTTCACTTGAGAAGCAACTGGCTTGTTGTTCTTTTTGAAGTTCCCCTTCTTCCCTTTACCCATTTTTCTTGAAACTGGTGGTCTTGTTGACCATCAACACTTGATGCTCTTTCTTGATTTCTACCTCCGCGGCCTTTAGCATTGCGAAGAGCTCAGCAATCGTCTTATCCGAATTGCCTACCAAAGATGACAATACCTAGATCTATTCTTGTTTTTTATGCCTAGCTAGGGGCGTTAAACGATAGCGCTTGTTGGGAGGCAACCCAATTTTATTTTTTCCTTGATTTTTGTTCCTGTTTAGTAATAAATAATTCATCCACCCTCTGTTATGATTGTCTTTATAATGTTCTAGTTAGTGTTTTTGCCAAGTAAAGCCTTTAGGATCTTCTTGGGTGATTGTTGTTTGATCTTGCTGAAAAAATAGAAAGTATGCGCTCACGAGAATAATTCTCATTTTTTGCTAGAGAGCGATAAAATACCAATTCCAACTGCAGTAGATCAATATAAAAATTATTTATGACGTCCTAATTTCTCAGGATTTGTGGAGTTACACAAGTATTCGAAACTTACAGATTACTACAGATTGTTTTGTTTTTTGACAGATTCTGTTTTTCGCGTGTTGTTTGCTTATTTTGATGCATCTATGGCTAGTATCGGAGGGTATGAACCATAGAGAAGTTGGAATACGTCACGAGTACAGAAGGTTGCGGCAGTGGAAAAGTGGTTCTGTGGCTCTCCTGGATGTTTTTAGGATATAAGAGTATATATAGGCGAAAGAAGTACGTCAGTTGAGCTACGAGGGGCCCACGAGGGTGGGGGCGCGCCTACCCCCTGGGCGCCCTCCTGCCTCGTGGACGCCTCATTGCGTCTCTGACTTCCACTCCAAGTCTCCTGGATTGCATTTCTTCCAAGAAAGATCTTTGCGAAGGTTTCGTTCCTTTGGATTCTGTTTGATATTCCTTTTCTGCGAAACACTAAAATAGGTAAAAAAAACAGAAACTCGCACTAGGCCTCCGGTTAATAGGTTAGTCCCAAAAATAATATAAAATAGCATATTAAATCCCATTAAACCTCCAAAACAGATAATATAATAGCATGGAACAATAGAAAATTATAGATACGTTGGAGATGTATCAAAGGCACCCATGGATACGGTTAGCCATGGAAAGTAAAATTATGGTGGAAAAAGGAATAAACTTTAATTTCTGTTTGGGGATCGCCTATGATATATCTAGCATGGAAAGTGTGGGGAACTCTAAGTTGTTTTCGTTGGTGGGAAAAGTATGCCTCTCAAAATGTTTTATCTCTCAATTTTCGCTTTGGCACCTCTACAAATCCCTACTTCCCTCCATGAAGGGCCTTTCTTTTACTTTATGCAAATTTTATTTTAATTCGAGTCTCCATCTTCTCTTATAAAGCACCAACTAGGGGGCACTATGATCGTACTTGAGCATTGGGTGTAGCTAATATGCGAGTGTGTTTCATGAATGGATCAATGATTGAGCATGATGGGCTAGGGATAACTTATTTTAGTGTTGATATTTTAAAAGACATGGTTGCTTGTTGATATGCTTGAGTATTTAAGTCTCATGTCAAAACTAGACTATTTCTTTGGATCATATAAAAGTCCAAATGTCCATGCTGTAAATAAAATGAGATGACATGTTAGGGAACATTCCACATAAAAAATTCTGTTTTTTATCATTTACCTACTCGAGGATGACCAGGAATTAAGCTTGGGGATGTTGAAATGTCTCCAACGTATCTATAATTTTTGATTGTTCCATGCTATTATATTATCATTCTTGGATGTTTTATAATCATTTCGTAGTCATTTTGTATCAGTTTTTGGTACTAACATATTGACATAGTGCCAAGTGCCAGTTGTTGTTTTTTGCATGTTTTTTACATCGCAGGTAATCAATATCAAACGGAGTCCAAACGCAGCAAAACTTTTTGTGGATTTTTTTGGACCAAAAGACATCCAATGTGCTGGAGAAGCGCCTGGGGGTGCTCCGAGGGGAGCACAACCCACCAGGGCACTCCCTGGTGGGTTGTGCCCACCTCGGGTGCCCCCTGGACCACCGCTTTACTCTATAAATATCCCAATATTCTAGAAACCCTAAGGGAGTCGACGAAAATCAATTCCAGTTGCTGCAAGTTCCAGAAACACCAGATCCAATCTAGACACCATCACAGAGGGGTTCATCATGTCCATTGGTGCCTCTTCGATGATGCGTGAGTAGTTCTTTGTAGACCTTTGGGTCCGTAGTTAGTAGCTAGATGGCTTCCTTGCTCTCGTTTGATTCTCAATACAATGGTCTCTTGGAGATCCATATGATGTAATTCTTTTGTGGTGTGTTTGTTGGGATCTGATGAATTTTGAGTTTATGATCAGATCTATCTCTTTTTATCCATGAAAGTTATTTGAGTCTTATTTGATCTCTTATATGCATGATTGATTATAGCCTCGTATTTATTCTCCGATATTTGGGTTTTGTTTGGCCAACTTGATCTATTTATCTTGCAATGGGAAGAGGTGCTTTGTGATGGGTTCGATCTTACGGTGCTTGATCCTAGTGACAAAAGGGGTACCGACACGTATGTATCATTGCCATTAAGGATAACAAGATGGAGTCTATTTCTACATAAATAGATCGTGTCTACATCATGTCATCTTTCTTATTGCATTACTCCATTTCTCCATGAACTTAATCCACTAGATGCATGTTGGATAGCGGTTGATGTGTGGAGTAATAGTACTAGATGCAGGCAGGAGTCGGTCTACTAATCTTGGACGTGATGCCTATATAATGATCATTGCTTGGATATCGTCATGATTATTTGAAGTTCTATCAATTGCCCGACAGTAATTCGTTTACCCACCGTTTGCTATTTTTCTCGAGAGAAGCCACTAATGAAAAATACGGGCCCCGGGTCTCCTCTTTAATATATTTGCCTTTGCGATCTATTTTCTTTTGCTTTTATTTTCAGATCTATTAAACCAAAACTACAAAATACCTTGCTGCAATTTATTTTATTTGAGATCTATTTGTCCCATCTATCATATTTTTATCACGTCCATTTGCCAATTTTTGGCGCCGTTACCCGAAACAGATTGACAACCCCTTTTACACGTCGGGTTGCGAGTATTTGTTATTTGTGTGCAGGTGTTGTTTACTTAGTGTTTCTTGGTTCTCCTACTGGTTCGATAACCTTGGTCTCATCACTGAGGGAAATACCTACCGTCGCTGTGCTGCATCATCCCTTCCTCTTTGGGGAAATACCGACGTAGTCTAACAAACATCAGAGGCATACGAGGGACACGGTATTTGTTTATGTATTCACATATGTATTTAAGTTTCCAATCAATACAATTCTAGCATGAATAATAAACCTTAATCATGAATAAGGAAATATAAAATAACAACTTTATTATTGCCTCTAGGGCATATTTCCTTCAGGGCTTGTTACCAGTTAGTATCTCATATGGAGTCTTGTTCAAGCCTTTGCAGAGGGAGAGTAAATTGGATGCATGACTTGCGGTGTTGATGGCTTCAGCCCAAAAGTTGTACAAAGATTTGAATTCCGCCATCATGGTCCTTGCCGCATCCATCATCGTCCGCTTCTTCCTATCTGCAACTCCATTTTTTAGGGGTACATGGTGCGGAATATTGATGCTTGACCCCCTCATCACTAAGAAACTCATCCAAGGTGTAGTTATGAACTCGGTGCCGTTGTCGCTTCAGATCATCAAAATCTTTGCTTCATATTGACGTTGAGCTTCATTTGCAAAGTCGATGAAAGTTTGTTGAGTCCCACTCTTCCTCTTGAAGAATTATTCCCATGTATATCTTGAGTAATCATCTACAATCACCAAGCAATACTTTCTTCCCCTAAGACTATCAAAGGACGGAGGACCAAAGAGAACCATGTGGAGGAGCTCCAAGGGCCTCTTCGAGTAGATGATAGTCGTGGGTCGATGAGCCGTCTCATGAAGCTTATCTTCGATACAAGCACTGCAAGCACGGTCTTTGGCAAAACTCACATTTGTTAGTACACGAACGTGATCCCCTTTGAGGAAACTTTGCAAAGATCTCATATTGACATGGGCTAGTCGGCGATGCCAAGGCCATCCCACATCTACTTTAGCCATTAGGCACGTCACGGTCTTAGTGGGTCGCTCCAAAAAGTTAACCACATAGAGACCATTCTCGACATGCCCAACAAAGGCTACTTTAAGAGTCTTGCTCCAGAAAAGGGCCGAGATATCAAGATCAAAGAATGTTGCAATGCCCATGAGTGCAAGTTGACGAACGGAAATTAAATTGAATGCAAGGGACTCAACAAGCATGACCTTCTCAATAAATAAATCTTGTGAGATGACCACCTTGTCAAGAACCAATACCTTAGAAGTTGAAGCGTCACCGAATTGGACATGAGTGGGCATAGATGGGACTTCTTGCACGTCCACCACCGAGTCCTTGCTCCCAGTCATATGATTTGTTGCTCTGCTATCAAGCAACCATGACAACCCACCAGAAGCAAACTCCTACAAGATATTAATCATCGAATTTAGGAACCCATTTTTAATGGGTCCTTTGATGTTTGCAACAAGGGTCTTAGGAACCCAAATATACCATTCAATGTACTCATAAGAAGAACCAACAAATTTGGCATAAATATGCCCATCACTAGCACGACATAAAACATATGAGGGGTTACAGTCGTCAGCTTTGTTGGTAGGGGTGGGCTTGCCCTTCTTGGCATTACCACCCACTTCCTTGTCCTTTTTATTCTCATGAACACCCTCCCCCGCCTTGACAAAGGCTTCCTTAAGAGAGATACGTTGCTTGGTCTTGTTTAGGGATGTAAACGGATCGAATCAGATCGGATACTGCCTTTACAATATCATTTACCACATTTTTTGTCGTATTCGAAGTAGATCGGATAATGGTCGGATGCAGATTCGGATACAGATTATATTGAACTCCAGATTCGGAGCAGAAGCGGTGCATACTCAGACCTAAAACGAATAAAACAATCTATGTACATCTTTTCCATAATATTTATCATGATCTATGCAAAGAACAATATATAAGTAACCAATCTTTTTTTACTAATCAATGAAATTAATAGCTTACACGCTGCAGCAAGCAAGACATGAGACATCTCTCTCTAGTCCATAATAGAATATGTTTAAATATTAGCTAAGTTAGCTACTACATAACGTGTTCTCAAGTCTATTGGCTACGCTTGTACGTACATGCGATATGTACACTCGTACGACAAAGCTATTAGGGTTAGGGTTATATGATATTTATATGTGGTGATTCTAATCATTGGTCTAATTGGGTATTTGAGTTTGTCGATTGGACCAAATTTATCGGATAATCCTATTTGATAACACCGGATAATCCACAAAAAATATTGAATAATCCACATCCATCAGATATTATCGATACCATATCTGCTACCATATTTGTCGGATACCAGGCTGACCAAAATCCATATCTGCATCCGTATCCGCCGGATTTGCATGAGTGCATACCATGTCCTTAAGAACAGATGCGGATGCGGATTCGAAATGGAAATTATCCATACCATTTACATCTGTAGTCTTCTTCTTCTTCTTCTTCGTCTTCTTTGACTTGGGTACAAACCCAAGTCCTTCCTTTGCCACAACTTCCTTTTGATTGCTCAAAAGGTCATATATGTTATTCTCACCTTGTATGCAAGTCACAAGGCCCTTCTCAAGTTGCTCTTTCAACTTGGCATTCCCCTCCACAAGATGCACATGCTCACAACAAGGGTTGGTAGCATGGGCGTTATCAATTAAAATAAAAGGAGGACACGTGGAAATCTCCTTGTTTAGCTTCACTTGGTGTCGATCATGAGACTGCTTGAGAAAGGCATGAACACCCTTCAAGACCTTGTGAGCCTTTTCGAGTGTGTCAAACTCTTTTTTGAGTCTATCATGGCCAACCCCAAGTGCAACCTTCTTGGATTTAAGCACACGACTAAGAACATAAGCATGATCAAGATCCTGCAATTTAGCAATATCAACATTGTGTCACTCCTCAAAAGCCAAACAAAGACCTCTCTCTTCCTCAAGAGCAATGAAAAGATCTGCTATCTCATCGGCATAGTCACGACTATGCCCTTCTAACTTAGAGATGGTATCCTCATGAGACTCAATGATATCGTTGGCCACACCAACTTGTTCCAAGGGAGTAACAAAGTGCTTCTTAGTCTCACCTCTTATATTACTCAAAAACTTATCAAATTTGTTCTCAACCACCTTTGACTTTACATGATTATCCACACAATCCAACAACGAAGGAGTAGTAGTGATGGAAGTTTTGATGTTGGAGGTTACCTTGCTGGTACCTTTGGCGATGAGGCACTTGGCAATGAGGTTTTCGATGGGGGCATCAAAGAGAGACACCTTAGTTGGGGAACAGGTGGCAATAGCCAGGGTGGCCGTTGCCATCCCTTGACCACTAGTATCTTCATCATCATCATCATCATTGGAGAGGTACTCTTCTTGTGCCACCAACCCCTTTCGAGGCACTTTCTTGGTGAAGCTGTTATTTTTTGGGAAGGACTTGGCCTTGTCCTTGCGGATAAGCTTGCCACCATTGTCTTCCCTCTTCTCATAGGGGCAATTGATATGTCTCCAGCGTATCTATAATTTTTGATTGTTCCATGCTATTATATTATCTGTTTTGGATGTTTTATATGCATTAATATGCTATTTTATATTATTTTTGGGACAAACTTTTTAACCTAGGGCCCAGTGCTCGTTTCTGTTTTTTCCTTGTTTTTGAGCTTCACGGAAAAGGAATATCAAACGTAGTCCAAACAGAATAAAACTTTTGCGACGATATTTCTTGGACCAGAAGACACCCAAGGGACTTGGAGTGCAAGTCAGAAGAGCCACAAAGCGGCAGCAAGGGTGGAGGGCACGCCCCCTACATTGTGGTCCCCTCGGTGACTCCCTGGCCCAGATATTCGTCCTATATATTCACATATATTCCAAACCCCTCAGAAGCATCCACAAAAACACTTTTCCACCGCCGCAACCCTCTGTTCCCATGAGATCCCATCTTGGGGCCTTTTCCGGCATCCTGTCGGAGGGGGATTCGACCATAGAGGGCATCTACATCAACTCTATTGCCCTTTTGATCAAGCGTGAGTAGTTTACCACTGACCTATGGGTCCATAGCTAGTATCTACATGGCTTCTTGTCTCTATTTGATTATCAATACCATGTTCTCCTCGATGTTCTTGGAGATCTATTCGATGTAATCTTCTTTTGCGGTGTGTTTGTAGAGATCCGACGAATTGTGGATTTATGATCAGCTTCTCTATGAATATTATTTGAATCTTCTTTGAATTCTTATATGCATGATTTGATATATTTGTATTTCTCTTAAAATTATCGGTTTGGTTTGGCCAACTAGATTGGTTTTTCTTGTAATGGGAGAGGTGCTTAGCTTTGGGTTCAATCTTGCGTGATTTCACCCAGTGACAAAGCAGGGGTAGCGAGACACATATTTGAATTGTTGCCATCGAGGATAAAAATATGGGGTTTTCATCATATTGCTTGAGTTTATTCCTCTACATCATGTCATCTTACTTAAAGCGTTACTCTATTATCTTGAACTAAATACTCTGGATGCAGGCAGGAGTCGGTTGAAGTGTGGAGTAATAGTAGTAGATGCAGGCAGGAGTCGGTCTACTTGACACGAACGTGATGCCTATATTGCATAATCATTGCCTTGGATATCATCATAACTTTGTGCTTTTCTATCAATTGCTCGACAGTAATTTGTTCACCCACCGTATTATTTGCCTTCAAGAGAGAAGCCTCTAGTGAAACCTATGCCCCCCGGGTTTATTTTCCATCATATTAGTTTCTGATCTACTATTTTGCAATCTTTTAATTTTAGATCTATAAACAAAAAAACTCAAAAATATTTTATCTTTTGTTTAGTTTTATTTATCTCTATCAGATCTCACCTTTGCAAGTGACCGTGAAGGGATTGACAACCCCTTTATCACGTTGGGTGCAAGTGTTTGATTGTTTGTGCAGGTGCACTTATTGGGACTTGCGTGTTTCTCCTACTAGATTGATACCTTGGTTCTTAACTGAGGGAAATACTTATCTCTACTGTGCTGCGTCAGCCTTTCCTCTTCAAGGAAAAAACCAACGCAAGCTTAAGAAGTAGCAGGAAGAATTTCTGGCACCGTTGTCGGGGAGATCTACGCCAAGCCTACCAAGTACCCATCATAAACATTCATCTCTTGCATTACATTATTCGCCATTCGCATCTCATTTTCCTCTCCCCCGCTTCTAAAACGATTTTCAAAAAGATTTGCCCTTTTCTTCGCCCTTCTTCCGATCATCTCGTTGTTTGCTTTTTGTTTGATCGTGTGTTAGATTGCTTGGTTTTTCACAACGACTCAAGAGTATACCAAATTGTGTGACTTTTCCAATACTAGTAATAATGATTTTATTAGTACTGCAATTGCTCCCGCCACTAGTGCGGAATCTTATGAAATTAATGCCGCTTTGCTGAATCTTGTTATGAAAGATCAACTTTCCGGCGTTCCAGGTGAAGATGACGCATCCCATCTAAATAATTTCGTTGAGTTATGTGATATGCAAAATAAGAAAGATGTGGATAACAGTATTGTTAAATTGAAGCTATTTCCGTTCTCACTACGAAATCGTGCTAAAACTTGGTTTTCATCTTTGCCTAAAAATAGTATTGACTCATGGAATAAGTGTAAGGATGCCATTATTTCCAAGTATTTTCCTCCCGCTAAGATCATCTCCCTTAGGAACGATATTATGAATTTTAAGAAACTTGATCATGAACATGTTGCACAATCTTGGGAGAGGATGAAATTGATGATACGAAATTGCCCTACTCATGGTTTAAATTTGTGGATGATCATACAATTTTTTATGCCGGATTCAATTTTGCTTCTAGAAATCTTTTAGATTCGAACGCGGGAGGTACTTTTATGGAAATTATTTTAGGAGAAGCTACTAAACTCCTAGATAATATTATGGTCAATTATTCTCAATGGCATACCGAAAGATCTTCCACTAGTAAAAAAGTGCATGCGATTGAAGAGATTAATGTTTTGAGTGGAAAGATGGATGAACTTATGAAATTGTTTGCTAGCAAGAGTGCTTCTATGGATCCTAATGATATGCCTTTGTCCACTTTGATTGAAAATAATAATGAACCTATGGATGTGAATTTTGTTGGTCGGAACAATTTTGGTAATAACATGTATAGAGGTAATTTTAATCCTAGAATGTTCCCTAGTAATTCCTCTAATAATTATGGTAATTCCTACAACAATTCTTATCGAAATTATAATAAGATGCCCTCTAATCTTGAGATTAGTATTAAAGAATTTATGAGTTCGCAAAAGAATTTCAATGCTATATATGGTTGAGGAAAATTGCTTAACATTGATGATTCGGCTAGGAACGTGGATAGAATTTCTCTTGAGATTGATTCTTTGAAAATTAGATTTATTCCACCCAAGCATGATATTAATGAGTCTCTAAAACCTATGAGGATTTATATTGATGAATGTAAAGAAAGAACCACTAGGATGCGTGCTGAGCGAGATTGGTTTGTAAAAGTGTGTTCTTCTAGTTTTTGTGAAAATAATGATGAAGATCTTAAAGTGATTGATGTGACTCCTACTGAATCTATGTTTTCTAAACTAAATCTTGATAAAGATTGGAATTGATATGATTCAACTATAGCTAGAAGGCGTCCCAATGATTCAGAGTTTATAGATCTTGATGCAAAAATTGATAAAAGTGGGATTGGAGAGGTCAAAACCTTAAGTAGTGATGAACCCAATCTTTCGGATTTCAAGGAATTTAAGTATGATAATTGTTATTTAATAGATTGTATTTCCTTTTTGCAATCCATGTTGAATTCTCCCCATGCTTATAATCGAAATAAAGCTTTTACTAAACATATCGTTGATGCTATGATGAAATCTTTTGACGAAAAGCTTGAATTGTAAGTTCCTGTCCCTAGAAAAACTTTATGATGAGTGGGAACCTACTATTAATATTAAGATTAAATATTACGAGTGCCATGCTTTGTGTGATTTGGGTGCTAGCGTTTCCACTATTCCATGTGTTAGGTTTCCGTGAATTTGATGATTGTTCTTTAAATTTGCATCTTGCAGATTCCACTATTAAGAAACCAATGTGAAGAATTAATGATGTTATTATTGTTGCAGATAGAAATTATGAGCCCATATATTTCATTGTTCTTGATATAGATTGCAATCCTAGATGTCTTATTATTATTGGTAGACCTTTCCTTAGAACGATTGGTGCAATTATTGATATGAAAGAAGGAAACATCAGATTTCAATTTCTGTTAAGGAAGGGCATGGAACACTTACCTAGAATAAAATTAAGTTTCCATATGAATCTATGATTAGAGCTACTTATAGATTGCATACCAAAATTGACAATACTTAGATCTATGTTTTTGTGCCTAGCTAGGGGCATTAAACAATAGCGCTTGTTGGGAGACAACCCAATTTTATTTTTGTTCTTGATTTTTTTGGTTCTATTTTCCAATAAATAATTCATATAGCCACTGGTAATATGTGCTTTTGTGTTTTAATTAGTGTTTGTGCCAAGTAAGACCATTGGGATGGCTTACGGTGATAGTTGATTTGATCTTGCTGAAAAACAGAAACATTTGCGCCTAGGAAAATAATTCTCATTTTTAACAAAAGCGCGATAAAATACTGATTCTTTTTTCATAAGATTAATATAAAAAATTTAGTAGGTTGTCCTAAGTTTTCAGAATTCTAAAGTTACAGAAGTATTCGAGAGTTACAGATTGCTACAGATTGTTCTGTTTTTGACAGATTCTGTTTTCTATGTGTTGTTTGCTTATTTTGATGAATCTATGGGTAGTATCGGGGGTATGAACCATGGAGAAGTTGGAATACAGTATATATTACACAAATATAAATAAATAATGAGTTCACAACATTACCGAAAGTGGTGATTTTATTTTCTTATACTAACGGATCTCACGAGATTTTTTGTTGAGTTTTGTGTTGTGAAGTTTTCAAGTTTTGGGTAAACATTTGATGGAGTATGGAATTAGGAGTGGCAAGAGCCTAAGCTTGGGGATTCCCAAGGCACCCCAAGGTAATATTAAAGGAAAACCAGGAGCCTAAGCTTGGGGATGCCCCGAAAGGCATCCTCGATTTCATCTTTGTCTATCGGTAACTTTACTTGAGGCTATATTTTTATTCACCACATGATATGTGTTTTGCTTGGAGTGTCTTGTATGATATGAGTATTTACTTTTTAGTTTTCCACAATCATCCTTTCTGTACACACATTTTGAGAGGGACACGCATGAATCCTGATTTATTAGAATACTCTATGTGCTTCACTTATATCTTTTGAGCTAGGCAATTTTGCTCTAGTGCTTCACTTATATCTTTTTAGAGCACGGCGGTGGTTTTATTTGGAGAGTCTCTTTAAACAGCATGGTAATTTGCTTTGGTTATGAATTTAGTCCTAATATGATGGGCATCCAATAGGGATATAATAAAAACTTTCATATAAAGTGCATTAAATACAATGAGAAGTTTGATTCCTTATGATTGTTTTGAGATATGAGGATAGTGATATTAGAGTCATGCTAGTGAGTAATTGTGGATTCTAGAAATACTTGTGTTAAAGTTTGTGATTCCCTTAGCATGCACGTATGGTGAACCGTTACGTGATGAAGTCGGAGCATGATTTATTTATTGATTGTCTTCCTTATGAGTGGCGGTCGGGGACGAGCGATGGTCTATTCCTACCAATCTACCCCCCTAGGAGCATGCGCGTAGTACTTTATTTTGATGACTAATAGATTTTTGCAATAGGTATGTGAGTTCTTTATGACTAGTGCTGAGTCCATGGATTATACGCACTCTCACCCTTCCACCATTGCTAGCCTCTCTAGTGCCGCGCAACTTTTGCTGGTACCATACACCCACATTTTACCTTCCTCAAAACAACCACCATACCTACCTGTTATGGCATTTCCATAGCCATTCCGAGATATATTGCCATGCAACTTTCCACCGTTCCATTTATTATGACACGCTTCATCATTGTCATATTGCTTTTCATGATCATGTAGTTGACATAGTATTTGTGGCAAAGCCACCGTTCATAATTTGCATACATGTCACTCTTGCGTCATTGCACATCCCGTTACACCGCCGGAGGAATTCATATAGGGTCATATTTTGTTCTAAGTGTCAAGCTGCAATTCTTGAGTTGTGAGTAAATAAAAGTGTGACGGTCATCATTATTAGAGCATTGTCCCATGTGAGGAAAGGATGATGGAAGCTATCATTCCCTCACAAGTTGGGATGAGTCTCCGGACTTCACAACAAATAAAAGAGGCCAAGAAGCCCACCAATAAAAAAATGGGATAAAAGAGAGAAGGGGCAATGTTACTATCATTTTCCACACTTGTGCTTCAAAGTATCACCATGATCTTCATGATAGAGAGTCTCCTATATTGTCACTTTCATATACTAGTGGGAACTTACCATTATAGAACTTGGCTTGTATATTCCAATGATAGGCTTCCTCAAATTTCCCTAGGTCTTCATGAGCAAGCGAGTTGGATGCACACCCACTTAGTTTTTTTTGAGCTTTCATACACTTATAGCTCTAGTGGATCCGTTACATGGCAATCCCTACTCACTCACATTGATATCTATTGATGGACATCTCCATAGCTCGTTGATACGCCTAGTTGATGTGAGATTATCTCCATTTTGTCTTCTCCACAACCACCATATTCTATTCCACCTATAGTGATATGTCCATGGCTCACGCTCATGTATTGCGTGAAAGTTGAAAAGCACGGTGACTCCCTGACCTAGATCTTTGTCCTATATATTCACATATATTCCCAAACCCTTAGAAGCATCCACGAAAACACTTTTCCACCGCTGCAACCTTCTGTTCCCATGAGATCCCATCTTGGGGCCTTTCCGGCATCCTGCCGGAGGGGGATTCGATCACGGAGGGCATCTACATCAACAATATTTCCCTTCCGATGAAGCGTGAGTAGTTTACCACAGACCTATGGGTCCATAGCTGGTGGCTAGATGGCTTCTTCTCTCTCTTTGATTCTCAATACCATGTTCTCCTCGATGTTCTTGGAGATCTATCCGATGTAATCTTCTTTTGCGGTGTGTTTGTCGAGATCCGATGAATTGTGGATTTATGATCAGCTTATCTATGAATATTATTTGAATCTTCTCTGAATTCTTATATGCATGATTTGATATATTTGTATTTCTCTTCGAATTATCGGTTTGGTTTGGCCAACTAGATTGGTTTTTCTTGCAATGGGAGAGGTGCTTAGCTTTGGGTTCAATCTTCCGTGATTTCATCCAGTGAAAAAGTAGGGGTAGCGAGACATATTGAATTTTTCCATTGAGAATAAAAAGATGGGGTTTTCATCATATTGCTTGAGTTTATTCCTCTACATCATGTCATCTTACTTAAAGCGTTACTCTATTATCTTGAACTTAATACTCTGGATGCAGGCATGAGTCGGTCGAAGTGTGGAGTAATAGTAGTAGATGCAGACAGGAGTCGGTCTACTTGACACGAATGTGATGCCTATATTGCATAATCATTGCCTTGGATATCATCATAACTTTGTGCTTTTCTATCAATTGCTCGACAGTAATTTGTTCACCCACCGTATTATTTGCCTTCAAGAGAGAAACCTCTAGTGAAACCTATGGCCCCTGGGTCTATTTTCCATCATATTAGTTTCCGATCTACTATTTTCCATCTTTTATTTTCATATCTATAAACCAAAAAACCCAAAAATATTTTATCTTTTGTTTAGTTTTATGTATCTCTATTAGATCTCACCTTTGCAAGTGACTGTGAAGGGATGGACAACCCCTTTATCGCGTTGGTTGCAAGTGTTTGATTATTTGTGCAGGTGCATCTATTGGGGACTTGCGCGTTTCTCCTACTGGATTGATAACTTGGTTCTTAACTGAGGGAAATACTTATCTCTGTTGTGCTGCATCGGGACAAAACCAACGCAAGCTCAAGAAGTAGCAACAATCCTCCACAAAGTGACTCACATTGCCACAATTGTAGCAAGTTCTCACATGTTGCTTGCCCTTTGAGGCACTTGAGTTGTTCTTGGATAAGTTAGGCCTTGAGTTCCTCTTATTGCCCCAAAATTGCCTTGAAGTAAGAGCCATGTGATCACGGTAAGCTTATTTGGTGTCTTCGGGGAAACTCTCTTCCTCCTCCTCTTCTTCTTCTTCTTCCAGAATTGCCTTGGCCTTCAAAGCAAGGTTGGGTGAGGCCTTCCTTGACTGTTGGACATGAGCTAGAGCGTTGTCAGCGGTCTTGTTCATGATGTTCATGGCAATAAACTCATCCAACACCTCACTTGAAGACAAGGTAAGGAAGTTCGGCCTTTGACGGATCACGGAGGCCATGGCCTTATTGAATGACATGATGGCCTTGAGAAACTTGCGCTTGATCCGATTATCATCCGTATCCTTGCTCCCATGATTTTGAAGGGCGGCCACAAGAGTTGTCAATCTTCAACAGAGATCGTGAGGATCCTCATCTTCAATCATCACAAAATCATCGGCCTCATCAAGAACCACCTCAAAGTTGGACCGTTGTATGCTTGAGCTCCCCTTGTACAAAGATATGATATGTTCCCAACAATCCTTTTCATGGGAGAAGGGATGAAAGTGGGATATATCTTCGGGAGGTACCACGGATTGGAGGATAAAAAATGCAGAGTGATTGTATTGATTGTCCGCCTCTTATCTTGGAGTGAGATTGTTTGGATCATGCAGGTAGAAGCCTAGCTCAATGATTCTCCAAATATTAAGTTGTGATTCAAATAAGACTTGATATGAAAAACCCAATTAGCAAAATCACCCTTCACAAGTTTAGGAGGAGGACCAAGGTTGTTAATATGCAGTGTAGGGACCGGTCCTCCATAGCCCGGGGGAGGTTGGACCAAGGGAAATATTCCCATCCCATTATTGATTTGAGGGGAGGAGGTTTTAGTACCTTTAGTCGCTTCCTTGCTGGATTGGCCTCCGACTCCGATGCGGTGGGATTAGCCACAAGCAATAGATCGGAAGTAGTTTTCAACCTCTCAAGTAATTCTTTAAGCATGGACTTGACCTCGGCCATCATAAACGTCTTAAGTGAAACCATAGCTTCATTTAAGTCATCTCGGGTGATCGAGTTCAACTCCACGGCCTCGGGCACGTCCTCATCCCCTTCAACCATACTCTTGGGTGGTGAAACCCTTAATAAAGTGACAAGGCTCTGATACCAATTGAAAGGATCAATATGGTTGACTAGAGGGGTGGTGAATAGGCAACTGCCAATTTTTAGATTTTCTTAACAAATTAGGGTTAGCAACAAATAGGTCATCTAGAAATGCAACTAGGTGAACAAACTATATGATGCTATCAAAAACAACACCACATGCAAGCAAGATAAATAACACAAGTGAAGCTTCCACTAAGTAAAGGTAAGAGATAACCACAAGTGGAGTCGGGGGAGATGAGGATGTGTTACCGAAGTTCCTTCCCTTTGAGAGGAATGATACATCCATTTTGCATCATATTTTCTTACTATTATTTATGATGTTTTTATCCATAATAATGCTTTTGGGAGTAATTCTAATGCATTTTCTCTCATAATTTGCAAGGTACACACAAAGAGGGAGAATTCCGGCAGCTGGAAATCTGGACATGGAAAAGCTACGTCAGGCTACCTATTCTGCACAACTCCAAACAAGCTGAAACTTTCACGATGATTTTTATGGATTATTTAAGAATTATTGGAGCAAATAACTACCAGAGGGGGCCCCCACCTGGTCACGCCAGGGAGCCCAGGCACGCCCTGGTGGGTTGTGCTCACCTAGGCCCACCTCCGGCGGAGCGATTCTGCCGGGGGAACTTCCCTCCCGGAGGGGGAAATCATCGTCATCATCATCACCAACAACTCTCCCATCTTGGGGAGGGAAATCTCCATCAACATCTTCAACAACACCATCTCCTCTCAAACCTTAGTTCATCTCTTATGTTCAATCTTGTTACTGGAACTATAGACTGGTGCTTGTGGGTGACTAGTAATGTTGATTACATCTTATAGTTGATTACTATATGGTTTATTTGGTGGAAGATTATATTTTCAGATCCAATATGCTATTTAATACCCCTCTGATCATGAGCATGTTTATCATTTGCAAGTAGTTACCTTTGTTCTTGAGGTCACGGGAGAAATCATGTTGCAAGTAATCATGTGAACTTGATATGTGTTCGATATTTTGGTAGTATGTATGTTGTGATTCCTTTAGTGTTGTCATGTGAATGTCGACTACATGACACTTCACCATATTTGGGCCTAAGGGAATGCATTGTGGAGTAGCAATTAGATGATGGATTGCGAGAGTGATAGAAGTTTAAACCCCAGTTTATGCGCTATTCCGTAAGGGACCGATTGGATCCAAAAGTTTAATGCTATGGTTAGAATTTATTCTTAATACTTTTCTCGTAGTTGCATATTCTCGCGGGAGGGTTAATCATAGGTAGGAGGTTTGTTCAAGTAAGAACAGCACCTAAGCATCGGTCCACCCACATATCAAATTATCAAAGTACCGAACATGAATTAAACCAACATGATGAAAGTGACTAGATGAAATTCTCGTGTACCCTCAAGAATGCTTTGCTTATCATAAGAGACCGTTTTGGCCTATCTTTGACTCAAAAGGATTGGGCTATCTTGCTACACTTTTGTTACTGTTATTGTTACTTGCTCGTTACAAATTATCTTGCTATCAAACTACTTGGCTACTTACAATTTCAGCACTTGCAGACAATACCTTGCTGAAAACCACTTGTCATTTGCTTCGGCTCCTCGCTGGGTTCGACACTCTTACTTATCGAAAAGAGCTACAATTGATACCCTATACTTGTGGGTCATCAAGGCTATATTCTGGCGCCGTTGCCGGGGAGTGAAGCGCCTTTGGTAAGGAAACATTTATATAGTGTGCTGAAATTTATTGTCACTTGTTACTATGGAAAACAATCCTTTGAGGGGTTTGTTCGGGGTATCTTCACCTTGACCAGAATCACAATTAGCTACCCCTGAACCTATTGCAGCTACTAAAAATATTAAATATGAAATTCCTTCGAGTATGGTAGAACAACTGCTAGCTAATAATTATGTAGGAGATGGAACCGAACATCCTGATATGCACTTGATATATGTAGAACAAATTTGTGGATTGTTTAAGCTTGCAGGTTTACCTAGGGATGAAGTTATGAAAAAGGTTTTCCCTTTATCTTTGAAGGGAAAATCATTGGCATGGTATAGGCTATGCGATGATATAGGATCTTGGAATTGGAATCGTTTGAAATTGGGGTTCCACCAAAAAATTTATCCTATGCATCTAGTTCATTGTGATCGGAATTATATATATATAATTTTTGGCCTCGTGAAGGAGAAAGTATCTCTCTAGCTTGGGGGAGGCTTAATTCAATGTTATATTCATGCCCCAATCATGAGCTCTTAAGAGAAATTATTATCCAGAATTTTTATGCTCGGCTTTCTTGTAATGATCAAATCAAGCTTGATACTTCTTGTGTTGGTTCTTTTATGAAGAAGACTATTGAATTCCGGTGGGATCTTTTGGAAAGAATTAAATGCAACTCTGAAGATTGGGAACTCGAGGAAGGTAAAGAGTTAGGTATTAAACTTAAATATGATTGTGTTAAATCTTTTATGGATACCAGTGCTTTTCAAAAGTTTAGCACTAAATATGGACTTGACTCTTAGATAGCACTACGGCAGGATACTACTAACGTGACACTACGATTAGAGACCCTTTGCCGAAACTGTGTGCGATGCAATAATTGCAAGCGGTGGTGTAAAAAACCATCAAAAAGTTGCAAAACATTTGCGATGACAGATGCATCAACCACGGTTCGGATTTTAGTTGCATGTGCGATGCATGGCATACGGTTAATCCATTCAAACTGTCTGCGATGAGGCAGAACAACAGAAACGGGCAGCCATAACAATGTTTGTGCGATGCAGGACACACAGTTAATCCATTCGAATTGTTTACGATGAGGTAGAACAAGAGAAACGGGCAGCCATATCAATGTGTGAGCGATATACGGCATACGGTTAACTCGGACGAACTATTTTCGATTAGGGAACACAACAGAAACGGTTCAACTTAGAAGATGTGTAAGTGATATGCGGCATATAGTTCACATGGATGAACTGTTCGCGATGAGCCAAAAGAACACAAACGAGTCGTGTAAACAAGATGTGCGTGATACGTGGCAAACACCCGACTCGGATGAACTGTTTGCGATGAGAAATTACAACACAGACGGTCAATGCAGTTACTTCATGTGTGATTCTGTGCGTACAAAAAACTCTGAAAATGCAAACTAGTTGCTTGCAGTGGCGGAGTATCGCACACGATGCGTCTGCGAGTACTCATGTGCGATGATTAGTATGTTACACATACGTTTCCTTATGTTAACATGTGTGTGAATTTGCAATATGGACAGTTAATATGCAAATGCCTTCTGGACGTCGGGCGCACGCTTAAAGTCAATGAACTGTGTATGATACTAATACTTTCCATGAATTTATGAACTTGGGTAACAACATTTGAGTAACATATATAGTGGTTACACTATTCGACAAAAGGAGGATCTTCGTAACACGGTTTAAGAGGCCAAGGGCCAACCACCATATGGTCCATATCTACATACTTAACATATATGGTAACAACTAGCACATTTTAAGAGGCTGAGGGCTAACAACCACAACTATCCACTGGAAGCAGCTTGATCACGGCGACTCAACATCTCGTCAATGAAAAGGAAGAGCCTTCATGTGCCTTGGTAGAGCATGAGTAGAACAGTCTCTCCAATTTTCCAGTATGGATGCATTGCCACGAGAAGCGAGAACTTGTTAATTGGAATGGTTCCATTTCTGCGGGAAATACAGTACCTTGTAATCACTTTGGCGTTATTAGCAGGCACAAGTGTAATTCGACCACGCCGGGAAATCGATCTAGGAACTGCTATAGGGGGCAATTTCTGTTGACATGTAGAATAAAAAACAATTGTAACATATCATTGAAGATATATATATATATAGTTTATGAGCATCAACATTAAAATAAGACCTTTTACCAACATTTTTGTGCACACAATTGGTCTTGTTCAGTGTGTGCACCATAGTTCTAATTAATCCCATCCAAAATCCAGCATTCATATGATGTGCTATCTCTGTCAGATTATCAACAAAGTTAATGACATGCTTTAAGTCCTTCCAGTGAAATACGCTTAGTAACATACATATCATTCACTATGCATCCAACATATCCTGCTTAAAAGGTGGAAATGTGTTATTTATTCAGAACATGGCAGAAGAATATATAGTGCGCATAAATTGGTGAATAGAATTTGTTACTGCCTAGGAACGGAGTCAGAATATGATATCACAATTGGTTGCTTAAATAGTGATCAATTGGTTGCTTAAATAGTAATATGGCTGTAACATCCCAATTTTCAATTTGGATGTTATACATAGATCATCCTATGCATATCATATTTTTATTTGCATTTGGTTGTGATCCTAGAAATCCTAAGAAACTCAAGGACCCAAGGAGAGAGTTGGAGGTTTCACAGATTTTCATATTTGAATTTATCTTCAAATTTTAAAAGAGGATCAATTTGATTTTAATATTTTCTCTCCAATTATTTCCAACAATAAAAATAAATGAGAGAAGATAATATGACTTCTTCAACAAAAGAGAAATATTGGAGAAGAAATTTAAAAAATCAAATTATAATTTTATTTTCTATTTATTTGAATTAGAGAAAAACATGCATTTTTGAAAATTGCATTTTAGTCCAGAAAAATGTTCATCTTGTCCTAAATATTAGGTTTGGACGGTAAAAATTGTTTCTGGAATTTTAGAATTTGTTTTATATTTTATTAGGATTTTTCTGTTCGGCAAAAAATATTTTAAAAAAAAGTTTCTTGGGCCGGCCCAGCCGAGCGCCGCCGCCTCCCGCCGTGCCGCTGCTGGACTCCAGGAGTCCAAGCCGGACTCGCCGTTGTCGACCCCTCCTCCAAGCCTACCGCTGCCCCGTCCCCCACCCCCCTTTATAAGCTGCCCCCGGACCCTCTCCTCACCACGCCACACACCACCACCGCGCCGCCGCGCCACAAGCCGCCAACGCCGCAAGCCGCCACACGCACCACTCACTGCCACCGCCGCCCGCGCCGCTCGCTGTCACCGCCGCCGTCGTCACCTGCCACCGCCGCCGCCGACACCGCCTCTCACCGCTGGCGCCGTCCCAGAGCTAGACGCCGCCGGTTTTTTCCGACCGAACCTGTATAAAACCGAACCGCCACCCGGTTTTTATTTTGGTTTTATTTGTTAGATCGGTTTTATTTTTAGGGTTTCTAATTAGCGAACGTTCACCGGTTTTTCTCTGTTAGAGAATGAATTCGTTCGTTAGCCTCTGTTAGCGGACGTTCGTCCGTTAGATTGTTCTTTTAGTTTTATTTTCGGCCAGGGACCTATCCGCGAACAGTTTTCTTACATATTAGTCCATGAACTTCAAGCCTCAGCTAATTTTTGCTTGTTTGTCCAAATCCAGTGAAACCAACGCCAAAATCTTCGTCTTGTTCCCCTCTTTTCAGATAATCCCCTTGAACATTATTTTGAAAATTTAAAATTTGTTTTCAAGCAATTTTCATTTCGAACTTCTTCTGATCGTAGTTTGAGTTCCGTAGCTCCGATTCGATTGATTCTTTTTGCAAATCGAAGCTCTTCACTTGAACTTTCAGTTTGGATCTTTTCTTTTGGGTTTTACCTTTGCATATTATGCTTGAGTCCTTATGTATGCTATTGTTTGTTCACGATAGAGTTTCCGAGGTCCGATGCTTGCTACTACGAATCACTAGGGTTTTCTGATCGTCAGCGAGACAAGTAACACTTTGATCATATCCCTTTATTACCCCGTTTTTATGAATTAGTTTCAACCTCAAAACATTGCATGAGTAGGACTGCTAACATGCGGGTATTTGGGAAGTAGTTGATGAGGTAGTACCTATTGACTTTTATTCAAACCCTGGGAGTTCTACGTTATGCTTATATTGCTATGCTATGCTAGTAGACGTGGTTTGGTTTGAGTGATCCATGACAGATGTGAGAGTTATTATTAATTAATGGTTAAACTTAAGGTGGCCACTTTAATACACATTTAGGTGGATTGGTTGCGGGCACCTGGAGCAATCAAGTGTTGTCCTAGTATATCCCGGAGAACCCGTGTGATCATCCTATTGTTTGCCACCCAAGCTCAAAGGGATCATAAGATTTTTCATGCTAGAAACTTCTGTGTGCAGCCTGCTTCTGAAAGACTGTGTCTCGGTCATCCGTTTCTCAAACATCATGTAGTGCGAGAAATTCAATGGAGGAGATCGAGTCTTGTGGGGAAAAGTGCGCAAACCTCTGCAGAGTGTATAAACTAATCATGGTTAGCCGTGTCCCCGGTTATGGACATCTTGAGTATCTGGTACTTGAATTATTGGTTTGACCTCATCACTTCACTTAATTAATTTGTTGGGTTATAATTATTATTTTGGGATTGAGTTGGAGGAACCTTCTCAATAATTTTCAACCAACTTGGTAGTTAAATAAAATACATTCCTTTGTTGTAGGGAAAAATTAGCTTTATGCAAATGATAACCGTAGAGCCTCCACCAGCCATATATGCATGTAGTGATAACTGTTATTTGTTCATTCATCTATAGTGTTATCTTGACAGCATATTCCATGTGCTGACCTACACAGTCTGCAACGTATTATGTTGTAGAATTTTCAGACAAAGAGTAAGGTGCGCTAGGTCATTGTCATGCACTCAGTTTTGCCGTGGAGTTGGATGGACTCTTCTACCTTCGAAGCTTCCGATGTTATCATATTTAGATGGCCTTCAGCCATATTATTCTAATAAGTTCTCTTTTGAGACATTTGATGTAATAAGTGTGTGATTGAACTCTGTTATAAATCCTCGAGTACTGTGCGTGTCAGCAATACCGATCCAGGGATGACATTTAAGCACATAGACTTGACTGTCTGAGGTCGGGTCGCTACAAGATGGTATCAGAGCACACGCTGACTGTAGAATGCGACCACTAGGAAAAGCCATAGGACACCCTTCTCTACTCATTTTTGACTCCTCTCCATTTTCTACTCTATAGATGGCGGACCCGAGGAACAAATTCACTCAATCGAATGAATGCACACCTTTTGGACGACACTTGAAGGAAGTCACTAGGTACCTGAGCATTGGAATACCAAGCTTCAATGGGACCTACACTGCCACTTTACCTGAAGAAGAGCACTGGATGATTCGAGTTCATGTTCCAGGAAGGACATTCACGCTAGTTACTGAGCCCATAGAGTTTTCCTTTGATGCGCCAACCTGGAGTCTAGGAAAGAGCATGGCCGCCCACCCGCCATTGGATGCATAGGCGAGGTATACCACAAGGATCTTAAGGACACCGTCTACCAGATATGTGGATGCCGAGATGAGCAATGGGAGATTATTTGCACCAGGAAGGATAGATCCAGTGTAGCCTACATCCAGGAGTTAAATCAGCACATTCATCGTCAACAGAACCAGATGTGCGCTAGCATGATAGACATGAAGAAAGTGATGACCAGGAACATGGAGCTAGAAGAGGAACTCAAGTCTACACACGATGGATATGAAAAGGAAATAGTAGTACTGCTGGAGAAGAATGAAAACATGAAAAAGAAGCTAGGAATATTCATGGGAGATCCAGAACCAGAGGAGGACAACCATCCTAAAGACTACATTATAATCGGCGACACCGACTCCAACCCCGATAGTGATGATGATTATGAAGACGAAGCTGGAGCAGATATCATGGAGTCAGCCACCGATAAAAATTTCTACTCGACCACCATATTATCAATAGTAATCTCCCATGTATAAAGTAATAGTCCAAGCATTTTGTAACGGTAGTTTAGATCGATTGTATGATCTTGTTTGAATTGAGTGGTGTGAAATGAATGTGTTTGTCTCATGTGCATATGGGTAGTGATTTCTCTTTAGACCTCACCGTCGGTGTCAAAACCGGCGGATCTCGGGTAGGGGGTCCCGAACTGTGCGTCTATGATCGATGGTGATAGGAGACGGGGGACACAATGTTTACCCAGGTCCGGGCCCTCTCTATGGAGGTAATACCCTACTTCCTGCTTGATTAATCTTGATGAATATGAGTATTACAAGAGTTGATCTACCACGAGATCGTAATGGCTAAACCCTAAAAGTCTAGCCATGCTATGATTATTCGAAGATATCTATGGACCTAGCCCTCCGGTTTATATAGACACGGGAGGGATCTAGGGTTACACAAGGTTGGTTACAAACAAAGGAATCTTCATAGTCGACGCCAAGCTTGCCTTCCACGCCAAGGAGAGTCCTATCCGGATACGGGTAGAGTCTTTGCTCTTCGTATCTTCACGGCTCAACAGTCTGACCCATATCGATAGGTCAGACACCCGAGGACCCCTTAGTCCAGGACTCCCTCAATAGCCCCTAAACCAGGCTTCAATGACGATGTGTGCAGCACGCAGATTGTCTTCGGCATTGCAAGGTGGGTTCACTTTCCAAATACACCAAGATAGTCTTCGGATAAAACGAAGGTGTCCGGATCTGCAACACAAGTACCACACACGGCTGAAGGGAATATAACATTTCACGAGTCCTATCTGCTGACAACTTTTTTACAAGATGACATCACGTCTATCCGGTTGTTATTTCGAACCGTTTCCTGTTCCACATTTCGAGGAACAGTTTTTATTGGCACCTTCTGTCAAAGCAGAGATCGTGTACCCTTATTGCGGGATCCTCATTAATACGAGCGTGGGTAACCCAACCGTTCCACTGGAAAGATTCCTTGGGAATAGGTAGGTTTTTAGGCTTAGAAGGAGGCGTTCAATACCCGCTGCCTTTATAAAGGAACCAAGGGCTGTCCTTTTATGCCAAACCTCTCCTCAACCTTTCCAACCTCGAGTTTTAGCACCCAAGGTTTGACTTCATTGCCCCAAGCTTCCCCATCATGTCCGGACCCAGCCCTCAAGGTAGATGGGTGGCTTCCTCCGTCACAGAGGAGGATATTGCAAAGCTTGGGGCGGCCAGATACCTGACCGTGGAGATCCACCACAGGCTCCCTGCTCAAGAATAGGTTGTTCCGACCCCCAGATCTGGCGAGACGGTTGTATTTATCTCTCACTTCCTCCGAGGGCTAGGGTTCCCTCTCCACCCCTTTGTCCGGGGGATAATGTTTTATTACGAACTAGATTTTCACGATCTAGCTCCAGATTCTTTCCTCCACGTCTCGGCGTTTATTGTCACGTGCGAGGCCTTCCTCTGAATCCCCCCACACTTGAGCTTATGGCTCAAGACCTTTGGTGGAAAGCCAAAGGTAGTCGACCGGGAACAAGTGGAGTGCGGCGGTGCTGTAGTAAGCCAGCTTACCAACACTCCCTGGCCAAAAGGGTCTTACACCAAAGCTTCCAATCAATGGCAACGAGAGTGGTTCTACATTACGGAACCCCGTAGCACCAAGTGGGTAGCTACACCTGCGTTCCGTTCCGGCCC
Organism: Triticum aestivum; assembly: GCF_018294505.1. Taxonomy (NCBI): domain Eukaryota; kingdom Viridiplantae; phylum Streptophyta; class Magnoliopsida; order Poales; family Poaceae; genus Triticum; species Triticum aestivum. Next base: position 428,436,824 of record NC_057797.1, read on the forward strand.
CCCATTACAGCTTACATCATGGGTCAATAAGGGGATGGACTAGGGATCAGTTGATGAAGTGCGGACTCTATAGAGCCGCATCAGAACCCTCCTTGAGAGGGACATCGATCTTGTCAATGTGATTCAAGTAATGCTGATCCGCCGAATCCTGCCATGCCAGCGCAGGCCTCTCCGCATGTGGGAGTTTAATCCGGAAGGGCCACGAACCCTCTCACACTTCTTCGATGCTACGCACAAAGGTATGTGGAAGATGTTTCAATTGTGTTTATTCACAAAATACTCCTATGTATAGATAGTAGCCCATGAGACTCTGATAGGCTCCCCAAGGGAGGCAATCAAAGGATCAAAAATATTTATCCAGGAAATAATATGACTACTTGTAACACAGGCTATTACTTCCCCTGCAACTGCCCGATCCGCGGAGGTTGCGGATCTGCAGCGGAAGATTGATAAGGCGGATGATGACATCACGCTGATCAACAAACGTCTTGACGAGGCACAAGGTATGTTTTTGGGTCATCCAGTATATTTATGCATGATAATATGAGCATGAAACTGGAATTGTATACTGAGACATGCGTAACTCCAGATGGTGCTGCTATGGTGGAGGACCTTCGGGCTGAGCTTGTCCTTGCCAAGGAACAAGCCCGGATGAGTAATCTGGCTGCCCATAAGGCCACTGAAGAATTAAAAATCGAACAGGCTGTTCGGCGCCAATGTGAGGAAAAAATTACTACCATGGCGCGTAAACTAGAGGAGACAACCGTTCGGTGCAAATTCCTTGAGAAGGATAACAAGGCCAGAACGACCGATCTCGACAAAGCCTTGCAAGAAGCGAAAGAAGCATTGTCTGAGTCTAGGGCGGCTCGGGAAGAGATCCGGCAAGTTGGGGAGATAGCGGCTGGTAAGCCTTTCTTATTACAGACGAAGTTCGGCGATCCGAAGTATTCCCCGCTTAACCAGATGTGGAGTTCTCCGGACCTTCTTTTAGACCTGCCGAAGAGTGCCTCCGATGCGTCGCAATTTTACCAAGTGCAGGAAGGCTATGCCACGGAGAAGCTTTTTTGGTCATAGTTTGGCACGCCAACGTGTCAGTTGTTATTAAATGAACAAATGGCCCAGTGGGCCGAGCTCCACAGGATATCTGGTTCCGCCATGAAGGACGTCATAGTCCAGCTGTGGCCTATGGAGCCCATTTCGAATAGTTACTTCGGTTTGGTGCAGCAGCTTGTGGATGCAGTGTCGCGTATCGACGCCATTAAGTGTTCAACTTGCATTGAAGGTGCACGGATGGCCTTTGCCCGTGTCAAAACATACTGGGCCAAGATGAAGGCCACTAACATTGCCGCGAGGAGTCACCCCAAGGGTAAGGACCCTCACGCACCCGAACACTATTTCGAGGACGTCTTAGAGGGTGCCCGCTTGATAGAGGGTCAGTGCTCGAAAGATATGATATTTGAATGAAATGTATTGAATTGTAAAAGACAGTATGATGATAATATTATGATTTTTTCTTAAAAGTTTTTGGTTCCTCCTGTGCGGCCGTTGTTTGCACAATCTGAAAGTTTTCCAGTCATCGGCTTCAGCCCCCACGTAGAAAATATGGGGTGTTCGGGAAAGCATACGATCACTCTTAACCCAACGTCTTGGTCCATGAATGGAGGTGTCAATGCGGTGAACGAGGCAACCGAACTATAGGGCGTTAACACTTTCACTTAGCCATAGGAGTTTTATGGTGGGTTTACGATATAAACCCTGGTATGTACGCTGTTGTCCCAATGTGGTGCATTCACACGTATGACCTAAAGAAAGGTCCTTCGTATAATATGAAGGGAATCGCGAAAGATTCTAGCAAGTCGTTGAGTGGTTGACCAGCTCTCGCTGCATCATGACATGCAGTTTTCGGCTTTCTCTACTGAGGTGCTCACTTGGGCAAACCAGGGCACAATCGTTGTAGTTCTCCCTTTACTACCTTAGCCGATAGAGCCAAACGTAAGGTAGCAAGCACAGGAGCCGGGCAACCCAACTATTGACCCAAGACATGATTCGGAGCTGATGCATATAAGGCCAAACTCGCGACGCCAAAGTATGCTATAAAGCAGTTCGGACTTATTGGCAATTTAGTTTGTTCCCATATCGAGCCCCTGGCGGGGCGTGTGAAATAACACAAGGAGCAAAATACAGTTCTTTAGAGAAAAGTGAATACATGATATAAATTATATTCACTATAACTTGAGTGACATGCCAATCATTGTTTTGTATATAATAACGCCACGACCCTGGCTATTTGACATACCAAGGGTCGATGGCTGAGGTAGAAGGCACTTTACAGGCTCGCAAAATAGAGAGTACGGTCTAAAAAGGTTTTTTGGACCTCCTATCGCACGTCTGTGCCACCTTTCCTTGATGAAGGGGCTCCTTAAAGGGAGTAACTTTTGGATGAATGTACAAACCGGAACTTCAATGGAGTCAGCGAGATGACCAGCCTACGAGTCACCTATGATAAAAGGAAAAAAGAAAAGTCGTCAGAAAAGAATTGAAAAGAACATTGTGATAGAAGTACTTGTAGGCTCGTCCGTATTATGCCTCCGCCGATGCCCATGGTATTTTGAGTGCATAGTTATGTATGTGCGGTCTGGATTTTGCATGTGTATGAGGTGGACGGCGGAGGCCAAATTGCTACTCCAGCTCCATAATTGATCGGTCCTGCTGAATGGAGACCGGCAGCTTAATGGCCGACAAGGTATGCGGTTTACTAAGGCCAACTTGTACTCCGGCTGGAGGGAACGTAGTATGATCCTCAGTCCGGAGGGAGTATGTCTCATGCTCCTCTATAGGGGCGTGTGTTATGTATACCATGTTCACCGTTTTACCTCGGGGGGAAATTGCTTCTGACCCCCGGTATTTGTTTGGTGAATCTCTTCATCACCGCTATCATTGGGCGGTCCTTTCCCCTTATGTTCGGTGTTGAGCGTGCCAGCCTGTTTGAAGACCCAACAGCTTCTGTTGGTGTGAGTGGCTGGCTTATCGGGATTTCCATGAATCTGGCAGGGTCGATCCAATATCTTGTCTAAGGTGGATGGCTCATCTCTATTTGCCTTGAATGGCTTTTTCCGTTGACCGGGTTTGGGGCCACTAAATCCGGCGTTGACTGATATGTCGTGCGTTCTCTCATTATCATTGCAGCGTTTGTGTTTGTTGCGTCGTGGTTTGCCATTCCCGTCTCGTACTTCGGAAGTACTCGGATACCTGGCACTGTTGCTTCTACGAGCGAGCCAGCTGTCTTCTCCCGCGCAAAAGCGGGTCATCAGAGCAGTAAGGGCTGACATGGATTTTGGTTTTTCTTGACCGATGTGGTGGGCGAGCCACTCGTCCCGGACGCTTTGTTTGAAGGATGCTAGGGCTTCCGCGTCCGACAGTCGACGATTTGGTTCATTTTAACCAAGAACCTAGTCCAGAGCTTCCTGGCTGACTCTCCGGGTTGTTGAATTATATGGCTTAAGTCATTGGTGTCTGGTGGCCAGACATATGTGCCTTGGAAGTTGTCGCGGAAGGCGTCTTCCAAATCCTCCCAGCTGCCAATAGAGTCTTCGGGCAAGCTGTTCAACTAGTGCCGAGCTGGACCTTTGAATTTTAACGGGAGGTATTTGATGGCATGAAGGTCATCTCCGCGGGCCATGTGGATATGGAGAAGGAAATCCTCGATCCAGACCACGAGATCAGTTGTTCCATCATATGATCCGATATTCGCGGGTTTAAACCCTTCTTGGAATTCGTGCTCCATTACTTCATCTTTGAAGCAAAGAGGGTGTGCGGCACCTCTATGTTGGGCCACATTGCGAGGTAGCTCTGATGGAGTCCGTCTGCGGTTTTCAGCCTAGGTTTGACTAGGCTTGTCACGTTCGAATAGATAGCCGTTGTCACGTGTCATCCTGGAGTCCTCGCCATGTGGAGTCCTCGCCACGTGTCATACTGCTAACACTCCAGACTCCTGGAGTCCTCGCCATCCGTAGATCGATCTGGTATGTCCTGCTCTATTGTCCAGGTCCTGCCAAAGGTCATATGTGTGACCGCGAGCTGTGTTGTCTCTGCCTTTACGGTGAGGAGGGGCGGGCTGGTGTTTGGCTTGAGTTGCCGCTTTGTCCCGACCACGTGGTGGTCGGCTAGCCGCATTGTGCGGTGAAGGTATGGGATCCAGTGCCTTGTCATCGAACTGAGGTAGCAATTTGCGCTTCGGGTAAATTTTGACTGGGCGCTTGAGGCCGAATTCTTTGGCTGCTTGGACATCAGCCCATGTATCGTTGAGCAGATCTTGGTCAGCTTGAAGCTGCTGCTGCTGCTTCCTTTTAGGATCCTTGCAGTGGCTATTAGCCGGCGCTTGAAGCGCTCCTGCTCCTGAGGTTCCTCAGGCACGATAAAGTCCTCACTGCTGAGACTCACCTCATCCTCAGAAAGTGGAAGATAATTACTATCCTCCGAGTCGTCGTTTATGGCATGTTCATCGGGGCTAACTTGCCTGTTTTCTCGATCGTCCTGTTCAGTAGTTCGTTCATCAGGATCTTCTCTGTCTTCGGCACCGTCTGGAGTGTTGTCCTCTCCTATGTCCGTATCGCCGTTTGTTCCATGACATGACTTAGAGCGGTGCCGCTGACACCGGCGTTTTGGTTGTATCACAGGAGGTTTGTCCTCAACTGGATCTGCTTTCTCATTGTCGTTAGTTCTCTTAGGTGTATCCACCATGTATACGTCGTAGGAAGAGGTGGCTGTCCAGCATTCGGTAAACGACGGGTCTTGGCCCAGTTCCTCATTGGCATCGTCGTCCATACCGTTGATGTATTCGGAGCCGTAGTCGAGCGAGTCGGTTAAGTCTTCAATATTGTGTATGAAGTGGGCGGTGGGTGGGAAGAAAAATTCTCCGTTATCAATCTCTAGTTCGAACCGGATAGAGTTCGGTTGTGAGCCCCCGCTAAGGATTGTGCTCTTAACGAGTTTAGCACGTCGCCCAGAGGCGAATGCCGAAAGATGTCCGCGGTGCTGAATTCGGTGATCGATGACTGATCATGCTCGATGTGCACAGACGTGCATAGTTCAGAACCTCTAGCCGGAGACGGGTCCGTAGTTCCGTTGACATAGATGTCACTTGAGGTTAAGTCTATGTGCGCCTCCAACACTGCTGAGATCGCGGATTCCGTGGCGTGGTTGAGCTTCCTGTCTTCGGATGGCGCGATCTGCTCCGGATCTATGGCTGGAGCAGCTACAGGTACTACCCCCTGCGTATGGACCGGTGACAGATTTAGGTCATGTTCATCGTGGTGGCAGAGAGCAGCTACCGTGGTATCGAATCCGTCGAAGATCAAGTCTCCACGGACATCTGCGATGTAGTTCAAGTTTCCAAATCTGAACTGGTGGCCAGGGGCATAGCTTTCGATCTGCTCCAGATGGACAAGCGAGTTGGCCCGTAGTGCGAAACCGCTGAACACGAAGATCTGTCTGGGGAGGAAGACTTCTCCTTGGACAACATCGTTGTAGGTGATTGAAGGAGCCAACAAACCTTTTGAGGACGGCACAGTGGAACTCTCAATGAAAGCACCAATGTCGGTGTCAAAACTGGCGGATCTCGGGTAGGGGGTCCCAAACTGTGCGTCTAGGATCGATGGTAATAGGATACGGGGGACACAATGTTTACCCAGGTTCGGGCCCTCTCTATGGAGGTAATACCCTACTTCCTGCTTGATTGATCTTGATGAATATGAGTATTACAAGAGTTGATCTACTACGAGATCGTAATGGCTAAACCCTAAAAGTCAAGCCATGCTATGATTATTCGAAGATATCTACGGACCTAGCCCTCCGGCTTATATAGACACGGGAGGGGTCTAGGGTTACACAAGGTCGGTTACAAAGAAAGGAATCTTCATAGTCGACGCCAAGCTTGCCTTCCACGCCAAGGAGAGTCCTATCCGGTAACGGGTAGAGTCTTCGGTCTTCGTATCTTCACGGCCCAACAGTCCAGCCCATATCGATAGGTCGGACGCCCGAGGACCCCTTAGTCCAGGACTCCCTCACTCACTCTATTATGTTCTCACCCCTCTAAACCTATCAGATGCCTCCGAGACGTGACCCCGGATTTGTCTTCCCATCGGAGCTCACTCAGTTGATCCAACAGCAGAATGCCTTGATGCAGTTGCTAGTCCAGAACCAAAGCAACAACAACAACAACAACAACAACAACAACAACAACAACAACAACAATTTGACAACTTAGCCCGTTTCCTAAGGTTGAATCCGCCGGTGTTCTCCAGTAGCACCGAGCCGATTATTGCTGATGACTGGCTCCGCAGGATTGGAAGGGAACTGACCACTGCAGGATGCACTGATGCTGAGAAGGTGTGCTTTACTGCACACCAACTGGATGGACCCGCAACCTCATGGTGGGAGAACTACACAGCCACTTTCCATGTAGCCAATGTCACTTGGGATCAGTTCCAGCAAGCATTCCGCACTGCACACGTCTCAACCGGAGCTATGAGCATGAAGAAGCGTGAGATTCACAATTTACACCAGGGAAATCGTATCATGGGGTAGTACGTGGATGAGTTCAGTAAGTTAGCTCGCTATGCCCTAGATGATGTGGCCACAGATGCCACGAAGCAGGAGAAGTTAAGGTCTGAATGACGAGCTGAGTATGCAGTTGATGGTGGCAACATTTGCCAACTACCAGGAGTTGGTAGATAGGGCCCTCATGATTGAAGGCAAGCAACAACAGATAGAGAGCCGCAAAAGGAAGTATGGACAGGGGAAGTACAACTCTCGAGCTCAGCAGAAGCCTCGTTTTACTCCAAACTCGGGAGGACATAGCCATCATAACCATGGAGGCCACACTCGCAATGGAGGGAGTTTGCATAACCACAATGGCCCCAAGAATGGTAATGGGAATGGAGAAAACAACGGTCAGAACTGTTTCAACCCCACTACACCTGCCAAGAAGGATCTAAGTCACATTACTTGTTTCAAGTGCGGGAGGATTGGACACTACGCCACCGAGTGTACTGAAGCAACACTGGTGCGCGTCGGTCCAAAACAAACGGTTTTTAACCCCCTCTGCGCGATGGCATATGGAACCTTCTCCAAGTGAGTGTGGGCGATAGGGGGGTCCTTCCCACACGACCCAGAAACCGTCAGGGATAGGGAGGCTTGATGCATACAGTTGTCCCTATATAACCGTTTCCGATATCTCAAATATCCCAAATGCTTCATCCTTGCCACTCATTTGTGCTCGCATTGCCATCGCAATAGGAGTTTTGTGGTTCTGCCTAAAACCAGGAAGATTCCAGGCACGACAGTTTTCTAGGCAGATTCTAGGCACGGGAGATTTACGATTCCTGGCACATCACAAATAGTTCATGATTATAAACAATGTACGATAGGTAGACAATCACACACATTTAGTTTTCCCGCACCATATGTGATAGTGTCTGACATCACACACGCTTTGCAAATGGCAACTGTGTGCATGCTTGCACACATTTCCTCTCTATGAACCGTCTCGGATTATGGTGTATATCGCAAACGTTTGTGTTTTACCAACCGTGTGTGCCGTAATGACCTGCACAACGTAATTTCTCCCTAATTTAATTGCTACTGTTTAAAATTGTACCTAATTTAAACTTGAAAGTAGGCTATAGCTTTATTCATATCCATCAGGTTCAAACAACCAATGCATTATTCGATTCATAGGTACATATGTTTAAGAATTACAGAAGCACCAAATAAAGAATGATGTACCAGGGTTCTATACTTGTACTATTACAAAGAAAGAGACGACAGACATTCCAGTTGCTGAACAAGGTGAAGCGGAATGGCCCTATTGTGCTCTCCTGGATGCAGAAGGCATGCAGGACTCTAGTCCAACCCCTTGTGATGGTCGGCCGCCAATCATGTAGTTTGAGAGGTAATCTTGAGTAAACTGCTTCAGGATCCACTTCAAAAGAAAAAAGATTCAGATATTGTCATCTAACACAACTCATTACGGGCAGTAAAAAGAAGGCTACAGGGTTAATGTTATATGTACCTAAAAGCACCAAGTTAATATTAGAAGCTAAACAACAAATGAAAAATTATGTAGTACAACACTCCATCCATCCCATTATATAAGATTTTATTACATGTATATCTAGACATCATCAGAACATTAAGGCAACACTCTTCCTTGTTGCTATGTAGCCTGGGATTGCATATTTAGACATTCAGTACAATGCATGTTGCTAAACAACAATTGAAAAACGAAAAGGCATGTTAACTGCAATATCCTTAACAGCAACCAAATATCGTAATTCATAGTGGTATTGTTGAAACTGTTATTGATGAAATTGAACTGCACAGCAAATAATTGCACATATAAAGCATCACATTGTGAAGAACTAAAATAAACAAGTCATAAGGACATCTCTAGGCGATCCTTAGAAAGTTAAAGGACAAAAACCCTTAGTATATATATATACTTCAGCAATTTTTGGCCTTTTCTAGTCGATCCCCTAAACATAAGGTTGTAAACTTCAATTTGATCAAGTTCAAAGCAGGTTCAACCGAAAGTAGCATGCATTCAAACATAAACATAGATAGTTTTGCATAACCGAACATAAAACATAAATTTAAACTAAGCTAAACTACTTTGGGTCAAAGTAGAGGTCGAGCCAATCCTTCCTCGTCATGTACGGTGTGCCGCGAGCCGGGTCCGGGCCAATACTATCGTCGGGGTCATTGGGGAAGGCACTCCTCCACTCATCGACGTCAATATCCTCATCCTTAGGGCCCACCTTGACGCCCTCCACATTGCCGTCGTCGCTGCCTTCGACCTCGTCATCAGAGGAGAGTGCGATAACCTCGCCGCCCTCCGCGCCGCCGTCCTCACCGCCTTCGACCTCGTCATCGGAGGAGAGCGCGATAACCTTGCCGCCCTCAGCGCCGGCAAAGATCGCCCGCTCCGCCTCCACGAGCTTCGGGTGCTGCCAGCGGAGCTCTTGCATGTAGGCCTCGTCGACGGCCTCGGCCTCGAGACGCTCCCACGCCTCACGGTCCTCCTGCGCCATAGCCGAGCTCACCACCCCTGTTTCCGGCGGAACGAGGTGGACCGGGCGTGTGCCGAAGGGGAAATTGAGCCTAGCCGCCGCACCGTGGTAGAGGACCTGCTAGAGGTCGTACAACATGGCCGCGAGCTCGGCCGTGTGGAAGCTACCAAGCCACCGGTGGGTGTGGGTCTCTCAATCTGTAATTTCGGCGACCCATGTCCCCCACCGCCGCTGCCGGACCACGAAGTAGGACTTCGTCGCCTATGGGTCTGAGGGACGACGGGGAAGTCCTCGAACCGGCGTAGGGGCACGGCGGCGGGCGGATCGGGGGACCGGCGACAGCGGATCTGGCCCGCGGAGGATGACGGGGACACCTCGGCGGCAACCTTGCCGGCGTCGGGCATAAAGACCGTGATAAACCACTTTTTGGCCATTGGCTACTCGAGCTCCCCGGCACACATGCATAGGTAGAGGATGGAGGCACCGGCGATGGCGGCGACCTAGCAATGGTTTCGAGGGTTGTGCGTGTCTGTGTGAGCGGAGGTTGTGTTTGAGGAAATACTGCGGCAACTGAAAATTTTACTAGGCGGGAGTAACAAGGCGGGGCTACTGAAAATTTGGATCAAGGGCGAGCAGCTATTTTTGAGATTGCGAGGGATGCAAGGGCGGGAGTAAAATGCTGGGGCTACTAAAAATTTGAATCAAGGGACAGAAGCAGAGCGGGAGTAACAGACATCACACATGGTCCACACATACTAATTGTGTGCTATCAAACACTAAAACCTTCCAGGCGGTAGATATTTTCGAGATTGTGAGGGATGTAGAGGCAGGAGTTTTAGGGGAGCGAGCTAGTGTGCTTGACACGCCGGTTGTTGATTGTAGCCGATGCACCTTCTCGTGTAAGCCATATCTGTACTATACACTGATGGTGCTCCAAGATATTTTTTTACTACATCTCACACAGTTGGTGAGAATAAACTATGTGGGATCTACTTGATTTGAATTACAAAATGGGGTCACAGCAGAAATGGACGGTGTTTGAATTGCTAGACCTTTTATCTATAGTGAACATGCAACTGTATGTGTGTCGTAAAAGAATTGGAATTATTCAGGGTTCGTTTGGAAATTTCATACATTAAACTGGTTTTCTAGCCATTTCAGGTGGACAATTCAAAATTAAACTACATGCACATGCTCCGGTGCATACAAATTGGTTGAAAAATCAAATATGTGTCCTTCAGTGCATGCTTAGGTCCCATGGAAGAAATGGGAATGAATTTTTCACGGTTCGTTTGGCCTTTTTTATACATTAACTGGGTTCTCTAGGCATTTCATGTGCATAATTCAAATTTGAACTACAAGCACATGCTCCGATGCACCAAAGTTGGTTGAAAATCACATGAGTGTCCTTAGGTGAATTTCTAGGCCCCATGCAAGAGATGGGAATGAAATTCAAACACAAGGGCACTGTTGATTGCCGGCAAAACGTTGAGATACCTTATTTCTAAATTCTAGTAAATCCAAAACTCGTCTGATATTCATGAAACTTGGCATGCTATCATGGAGCGGCATCAACATGCCGTGGTGAAAATTTTGTCCCATTTGGGGCAGGTTCGGGTATAAGCTTCTCACAAACCAGAGCTTCTCACAACAAGCATGATTGTTTTGATAGGGAACGTGCCACCTTCGGTGACGGGATGATATTCGTTGCCTCTTATTGCTTTCAAAAAAATTCCAGTGTCAACATAGAACAACAGGAGTGTTATGTTCAGTCTTGGAATTTTTCGGGGTTTGTTTGGCCTTTTTATACATTAACTCGGTTTTCTGGGCATTTTATGTGCATAATTCAAATTTGAACTACAAGCACATGCTCCAATGCACCAAATTGGTTGAAAAACACATGTGTGTCCTTGGGTGAATTTCTAGGTCCCATGGAAGAGATGGGAATGAAATTCAAACACCAGGGCATTGTTGATTGCCGTCAAAATGTTGAGATGCCTGGTTTTTAAATTCTAGTAAATCCAATACTCGTATGAAATTCATGAAACTTGGCATGCTATCATGGAGCGGCATCAACATGCCGTGGTGAAAATTTTGTCCCATTTGGGGCAGGTACGGGTATAAGCTTCTCACAACCCAGAGCTTCTCACAACAAGCATGATGGTTTCGATAGGGAACGTACCACCTTTGGGGACAGGACGATATCCGTTGCCGCTTATTGCTTTCTAAAAATTTCTAGTGTCAACATAGAACAACAGGAGTGTTGTATTCAATCTTGGAATTTTTCGAGTTCGTTTGGCCTTTTTTATGCATTAACTTGGTTTTCTAGGCATTTTATGTGCATAATTCAAATTTGAACTACAAGCACATGCTCCAATGCACTAAGGTTGGATGAAACATCACATGTGTGTCCTTGGGTGAATTTTTAAGTCCCATGCAAGAGATGGGAATGAAATTCAAACACCAGGGCACAGTTGATTACCAGAAAAACGTTGAGATGCCTGGTTTTTAAATTCTAGTAAGTCCAAAACTCGTGTGAAATTCATGAATGCTATCATGGAGCGGCATCAACATGACGTGTTAAAAAATTTGTCCCATTTGGGGCAGGTTCAGGTATATGCTTCTCACAAACCAGAGCTTCTCACAACAAGCTTGATGGTTTCAGTAGGGAACGTCCCACCTTTGGGGACGAAATGATATCCATTGCCTCTTATTGCTTTCAAAAAAAAATTCTCGTGTCACCATAGAACAACAAGAGTGTTGTGTCAATTTTTGGGATTTTTCGGGGTTTGTTTGGACATTTTTATGCATTAACTGAGTTTTTAATGCATTTATGTGCATAATTCAAATTTGAACTACATGCACATGCTCCAATTCACTAAGGTTGGTTGAAAAATCTAATCTGTGTCCTCGCGAATTTCTAGGTCCCATGCAAGAGATGGGAATGAAATTCAAACACCATGACACTGTTGATTGTCGGCAAAACGTTGAGATGCCTGGTTTTTAAATTCTAGTAAATCCAAAACTCATCTGAAATTCATGAAACTTGGCATGCTATCATAGAGCAGCATGAACATGTCGTGTTAAAAAATTTGTCCCATTTGGGGCAGGTTCGCGTATATGCTTCTCACAAACCAGAGCTTCTCACAACAAGCATGATGGTTTCGGTAGGGAACGTCCCACCTTTGGGGATGAAATGATATTCATTTCCTCTTATTGCTTTCAAAAATTTTCTCGTGTCAACATAGAACAACAGGAGTGTTGTGTCAATTTTTGGGATTTTTCGGGGTTCGTTTGGACATTTTTATGCATTAACTGAGTTTTCAATGCATATATGTGCATAATTCAAATTTGAACTACATGCACATGCTCTAGTGCATAAAATTGGTTGAAAAATCAAATATGTGTCCTTGGGTGCATGCTTAGGTCCCATGCAAGAAATGGGAATGAATTTCAAACACCAGGGCACCGTTGATTGCTAGCAAAACATTGATATGCCTCGTTTTTAAATTCTAGTAAATCCAAAAATCGTCTGAACTTCATGAAACTTGGCATGCTTTCATGGAGCGGCATCAACATGGTGTGGTAAATTTTTTTGTCCCGTTTGGGGCAGGTTTTGGGTATATGCTTCTCACAAACCAGAGCTTCTCACAACAAGCATCATGGTTTCGGTAGGGAACGTCCCACCATTGGGGACGAAACGATATTCACTGCCTCTTATTGCTTCCAAAACTTTTCTCGTGTCAACATAGAACAACATGAGTGTTGTGTCATTTTTTGTGATTTTTTGGGGTTCTTTTGGACATTTGTATGCATTAACCGAGTTTTCAATGCATTTATGTGCATAATTCAAAGTTGAACTACATGCACATGCTCCAATGCATATAAGTTAGTTGAAAAATCAAATCTGTGTCCTTGGGTGCATGCTTAGGTCCCATGCAAGAAATGGGAATGAATTTCAAACACCAGGGCACCGTTGATATCCCACAAAACATTGAGATGCCTGGTTTTAAATTCTAGAAAATCCAAAACTCGTCTGAAATTCATGAAACTTGGCATGCTATCATGGAATGGCACCCGACATGATGTGGTATTTTTCGTGTCCATTTTGAGAGAAGGCGCACTCGGATAATGACAGCTAACAAAGGCATTTTGAAAAAAATAGTTTCCACTTTAATATCTCAAACGTTTGTATAATTAAAACCTTGTGCATTCTGTTAACCATTCATGTGACTCCACGTGTCTTGGTTTTAATGGATGTAGGAGGTGCCGTGCGGACAGCTGCTTGACCTTGACTGAACGGGAGGCATGCGAGCGCAGTTTGGTGCGCAGGCTGACCGAGAGGCGTGCAAGCTCTCCTCTAATGCGCAGGCTCACTAGGAAGTGTGCGAGCTGTACGCTACGCAGGCTCGCTGGGAAGCGAGCCCTTTGACTTCCATGGCCGCCCGCCTTCCTCTCCATTAATGGCGCCCAAGCCACTATTTAATACGGATGGCCTTATTGTTCGCCTCCCATTCCCCAACCCCTTGCAGACCTCCACCGCCATGGCGTAGAATGATCATCTGCCACTAGTCTCAAGTTTGGTGAAGTCGACTCCGAGCCGGAGGAGATAGAAAATAAGGAGGAATGGGGCCTCATGAACATGGCCCAGAATGAGCTGACCGCGGCGGTTGCGGCCCCCGCTCCCGTCCCAGCTCCCATCCCCGCGCCCGCGTCAGTGACCATCCCCGTAGCATTGACGGGCTGGTTGCCGAGCAATATCGCAGAGCTGGAAGCCGCGGGCGTTAGCAAGGTCTCCGCGGACCCACGCGAGCTCGTGTACATGCCAGCGCCAGTGCCCGTGCCCGTGCCCGCCCCTCCACCCACCATGGCGCCGGCCACGTGCATTTGGCTGCACCCGCCGCGCCCGTGCGCGCCCCTCCAGCCACCGTGGCGCCGGTCCCCGTGCGTTTGGCTGCACCCTCCACGCCCGTGCCCGTGTGACCCCCCCTCCTCAGCGGCATGGGACGTTGCCATCGAATGCTACCTCTCAGCGGTGCCAGTTGCCATCCTCCCGCGCCCCGCCCGTCGATCACGTGACGACATGATGTTTGATTTACAATTGAAGAACATTTTGTGCTTCCTTGAAGACTTCAACAACAGCGACCCAGAGGATGACAACGACAAAAACGGCGCAACACGCCGCCTCCGCCGCTGCTGGAAATAGTTTTTTTGGGGGTTTAATACTATATCTTGAATTCTCGATCATATGAATATAAATTCGTTGTGTGACTGAATGAAAGATATGGTTTGAACAAACTTGCATTTTTCTCTCTTAATGTACAGACTTTTCAAATGCTTTTCTTTAAAAAAAACGTCAACGGGTTTTAAATATAAGACACTCATCGCAAACATTTTAGTTAGAACACCTGTGTGCAAACCGACAACTTCCCCAGGAAGCCAAGGCAAAATGTGTCGAGCAAGATTTCTACATCCATTGAACGCAAACGGTTATTTTGCATGACCCATGTGCAACCACGTACAAACAATTGGATAGGATTTGCATATCTGTCATTTTGGGTATGTTGCCATTTCTCTAACTGGAAAGATTGACATTATCTAGTAACATTGCCATTTGTCAACCTTGTGACACTGTGATTTGTCAAAATATGCAGCTACAAATCTTTTTTTGTGGGTCCTAAATTCTAAATTCACTAGCACTATCTAATTTTTGCAAGTAAAATCACTAGTACTGTTCATATGGACATCACTAGCAGGTGTGAGTTCATGGACGCATATGCAAATGTACCATTGATTACATACAACAAGTCATCAACCCACAACAACAACGAGGATACACATTGGATTATAGATCATTTCCAACAAAACATTCTAGTAAAGTTTTTCTCACACAACAAATAACAAAGCGATGAAATGAACTTCAGCTCAACCACTCGTCGGCGTTGGAAACACTTGCTTTGAACTAGAAGTGATTCTCTGGGAAGGCCAGCTACTGTCAATCTCGAGACCGACACAGTACTGATCATCCAGGCTGAAGCGGCCTATTTCAATACCCATATTGGGATGGCTGGGAAGCATAGTAATGTCCAAGGTATAGATACAGTTGCTTCTCATAAATGGTAGTAACGTTGTGTCAACAGCAACTGGATCGCCTTCCACCATCATTGGATAGTTTTGTCCAAGGAAGAGCAAGTTTCCTCCAAGACTTTCAATACTAAACCAGGGAGAAGGTGTTGGCGCTAGTACACTAGTATCCATCCTGAATACCCTGCAACGGATGCTGGAATAGGCCCGGAGAGTGCGACCATACGAGACAACACATGCTTCCTGAGTAACATCAGCAGTGCCCCGTATATAGACAAGAAGAGGTGATCCATCGGAACAAGTTGCCAGGCGCCACTGAGTATATGGGTCCTGCTCGTCCTCATGCTCGTGAATAAAATTTTCAAGTATAGGTGGTGGAATGTTCACAGGACCTTGGAAACACAAGAAGGTTAATTAGTAAAGGGAAACTAGCTAACCCGCATGCATGTGGATGAAACAGTTATAATTACGATGGAAGACAAATGTACCGAAATCATGAGGATTCCATGCAAAAACAGTGCCACGAGTGGTGGCAGCAAACACAAGACCCTCGTATTGAATTGCATCACAGTACTCATCCGTGTATAGAAACTGAATTTTGAGCAATGTCCATCGAGGCGTGGAAGTAAGGAAGGAAACAAGCTTGTCGAAGATAGCAACAACTTCATAGTTCGTGTAATCCCAAGAGCGGTTGGGAAATCGAAAAATTGCTATCTTTCGTAGACGGCAGTTACCATGATCGTATTTGAACTCACGTAGACCATCTGTGTGCTCAACCTCTGGCCAGTCTGAGATTTTTGGAAGTGGAACCCGGTGATGAGTGTACACATTCACAAGTTCCCACTCGCGGTTGTACCCAATATAAACAACCCAATCTTCATTTGCGCCTGCC
The DNA here is from genome assembly GCF_018294505.1 of Triticum aestivum. Lineage (NCBI taxonomy): Eukaryota > Viridiplantae > Streptophyta > Magnoliopsida > Poales > Poaceae > Triticum > Triticum aestivum. The sequence continues at coordinate 428,452,868 of NC_057797.1, forward strand.
CAAGCCTTGCCCTCAAGAGATGGCATCTTAACATCACACGTATCATTATCAAGCGGCATCAACTTGCATAATTCGAGGCTTCCATCATCCCCACGCCAGTCAGCAGGGTCACGGCGAACAATATAGGGGAGATCAAACCGCTCCTGGACCCTTGGGTTGCTTGTAATGATGTTATTAGTTGAGTCAAGAATGGTCTTGAACGAACCTGCCATGTTAGCCGAGGTGATGATGTCGCATCGATCAATGAGTTCCTCCATCACGTCATCATTCAGACCGGGGCAGGAATAACGGGTTCGTTTCCGGCTCTTTCCCTCCATGGAGAAGACCATCAAACAATGGCATAAGGAAGGGTGAAGGCAAATGGAGGAGGGAGGAAGAGCTAGCGTGCGACAACAGTTCCAAATCGAGAGGGAAAGGCAAACAGTCGGTGGACGGTTGCCACGATACACGAAGAGGCATCTGGGAAGCGAACGGTTGCCACAGAGGTCACACACTGACGATAACGGCTGAGTGAACCGCATGCAATCCCATCGCACAACACACACGTCTTAGTAAGTTGAACCGTTTCTGTTCTCTTGTGTCAACGCAAACTGTTCATCCGAGTGAACCGCATGCCGTATATCACACACACCTTGATCTGGCTGACCGTTTCTTTTGTGTTGCCTAATCACAAACAGTTCATCCGAGTGAACCGTATGTTGTATATCGCACACACCTTGATCTGGCTGACTGTTTCTTTTGTGTTGCCTAATCACAAACAGCTCATCCGAGTGAACCGTATGTTGTACATCGCACACGCCTTCATCTGGCTGCCCGTTTCTTTTGTTCCTCCTCATCGCAAATAGTTAATTCAACTGAACCGTATGCCCTTCATCGCACATGCAACTAAAATCTGAACCGTGTTTGATGCATCCTCCATCGCAAACGTTTTCACCTTTTTGACGGTTTTCATACACCACCGTTTGCGATTATTGCATCGCACACAGTTTCTCGAAGGGTCTCCGATTGAAGTGTCACGTCAGCAGCATCTTGCAGTAGTGCAAAGAATGCAAATGGCAATGGCAGCTCAGGGAAGAAGCCAAACCCTTTCACCAGAGGTCAGGTGAACCACATCAACATGGAGGAAGTTGAAGAGCAGCCTGACGCAGCGATTGGTAAGTTTTTGATTAAGTCATCTACCGCTCTCGTTCTTTTTGAAACTAGTGCATCGCATTCATACATATCAAGGGGATTTGTGGACAAGTTTAAGTTGCCAACCTTAGCCCTTAGGTCACCCATGTTAGTAAGCTCGCCAGGAGCAGAGTATATGGCCAGCCAATGGCGTGATCGGTTACCATTGACCATTGGTAGCCATGCTTTCCTCTCAAACCTATTAATTTTGGAGTCACAAGGATTGGATATAATACTACGCATGGATTGGCTATCGAAGCATGGAGGAAACATCGATTGTGCTAGTAAGTCGATACTACTCACCACCCCTGAGGGAAAAAGGATCAAGTATGTATCCAGGTATGCACCAAGGAGAACTCCAGTAAATTCCCTCTCGGGAGTTTTTCAGGAGGAAGTGCCAGTTGTGAAGGATTGCCCTAATGTATTTCTAGAGGAATTACCAGGCATACCACCAGATCGAGACATATAATTTTTGATAGAGCTGTTGCCTGGCACCGGACCAATATCAAAGAGACCGTATCGGATGCCCGCGAATGATCTGGAGGAAATTAAGAAACAGATTAAGGAGTTATTGGAGAAAGGTTATATTCGACCCAATTCATCACCGTGGGGAGCCCCAGTGCTCTTAGTTGAGAAGAAGGATGGATCTTTGAGAATGGTTGTTGATTATCGTGCATTGAATGAGGTGACGATCAAGAACAAGTACCCACTACCGATGATCAATGATTTGTTCGACCAGCTGCAGGGAGCTAAAGTATTCGCCAAAATCGATCTTCGATCAGGATACCACCAGCTGAAGATCCAAGAATAGGATATACCCAAGACAGCCTTTACCACAAGATATGGGCTATATGAGTACACGGTCATGTCTTTTGGATTGACTAATGCCCCTACCTATTTTATGAGTATGAGGAATAAGGTGTTCATGGAGTTCTTGGATAAGTTTGTTGTGGTGTTCATTAATGACATATTGGTGTACTCAAAGAACGAACAAGAACACAAGGAACAATTGTGCTTAGTTCTCGAGAAGCTCAGGGAAGATCAGCTTTACGCCATGTTTAGCAAATGTGAGTTTTGGTTGAAGGAAGTTGGATTTCGTGGGCATGTTATATCAGGAGAAGGTATAGCAGTCGACCCTACCAAGGTCCGGTCTGTCACTGAGTGGCTGGCACCCACCTCAGTTTGAGAGATCCGTAGTTTTCTTGGACTCGTAGGATACTATAGGAGGTTCATTGAGATTTTTTTCCAAGATTGCGAAGCCCATGACAGAGTTATTGAAGAAGGACACCAAATTCATATGGACCAAGGAATGTGAGGCCAGTTTTCAGGAATTGAAGAAACGTTTGGTTACAGCCCCAGTGCTAATTCTTCCGGATATACGCAAGGATTTCCAAGTTTATTGTGACGCTTATTGCTTGGGACATGGAGGTGTACTTATGCAGGACGGAAGAGTTGTTTCATATGCCTCACATCAGCTTTGACCTCATAATTTGAACTATGGCACGCATGATTTGAAGTTAGCAGCCGTAGTACATGCGCGCAAGACCTCGAGACATTTTCTTATTCGAAACCGTTGTGATCTATACACGGACCAAAAGAGTTTGAAGTATATTTTCACACAGAAGGAGTTCAATCTCAGGCAGAGGAGATGGTTGGAGCTCATAAAGGATTATGACATGAAGCTACATTATCATCCAGGAAAGGCCAATGTTGTACCAGATGCTTTGAGCCGCAAGAGTTGTGTCAACACTCTCGTAACCGGAGGATTATCAAAGGAGTTAGTCAACGATCTCAAGGAACTTCGTTTGGAGATAGTTCCAAGAGGTTTTGTTGCAGCATTGGAGGTTCAGTCCACGTTATTGGGAAAGATTCAAGAGGCCCAGAAGACTGATAAGGAGATTGCAAAAATAAAGGGAAGGATGAGTAAAGGAAAAGCCAAGGGTTTTCGTGGGGACGAACACGAAACTTTATGGTTTGAGGACCGTATTTATGTGCCCAATGACCTAGAGATCAGGAAGTTAATACTTCAGGAAGCTCATGACTCACCATACTCGATTCACCCCGAAAACACTAAGATGTATTTGGATTTGAAGGAATGTTTCTGGTGGACCGGTATGAAGAAGGATATTTCCTAGTATGTAGCAATATGTGATGTATGCCAGAGAGTTAAGGCAGGACACCAGAAGCCAGCAGGGTTACTACAGCCTATGCCGATACCCGAATGGAAGTGGGACAAACTTGGCATGGATTTTATCACCGGATTACCCAGGAACCAATCAGGATATGACTCTATCTGGGTAGTGATGACCCACAAGCGTAGGGGATCTATCGTAGTCCTTTTGATAAGTAAGAGTGTCGAACCCAACGAGGCGTAGAAGGAAATGATAAGCAGTTTTCAGTAAGGTATTCTCTGCAAGCACTAAAATTATCGGTAACAAATAGTTTTGTGATAAGGTAATTTGTAATGGGTAACGAGTAATAAATGTAAATAAGGTGCAGAAAGATGGCCCAATCCTTTTTGTAGAAAAGGACAAACCTAGACAAACTCTTATATAAAGGAAAGCACTCCCGAGGACACATGGGAATTATCGTCAAGCTAGTTTTCATCACGTTCATATGATTCGCGTTTGGTACTTTGATAATTTGATATGTGGGTGGACCGGTGCTTGGGTACTTCCCTTCCTTGGACAAGCATCCCACTTATGATTAACCCCTATTGCAAGCATCCGCAACTACAAAAGAAGTATTAAGGTAAACCTTACCATAACATGAAACATATGGATCCAAATCAGCCCCTTACGAAGCAACTCATAAACTAGGGTTTAAGCTTCTGTCACTCTAGAAACTCATCATGTACTTATTACTTCCCACTTACCTCCTCTAGGCCCAAACAATGGTGAAGTTTCATGTAGTGGATGTTCACATGACACCACTAGAGGAAAAACAACATACATCTCATCAAAATATCAAACGAATACCAAATTCACATGACTACTTATAGCGAGACTTCTCCCATGTCCTCAGGAACAAATGTAACTACTCACAAATCATGTTCATGTTCATAATCAGAGGGGTTTTAATATGCATAAAGGATCTGAACATATGATCTTCCATCGAATAAACCAACTAGCATCAACTACAAGGAGTAATAAACACTACTAGCAACCCACAGGTACCAATCTGAGGCTTTGGGACAAAGATTGGATACAAGAGATGAACTAGGCATTGAGATGAGATGGTGATGGTGAAGATGTTGATGGAGATTGGCCCCTTCCGGATGAGAGGATCGATGGTGATGATTTCCCCCTCCCGGAGGGAAGTTTCCCCGGCAGAACAGCTCCGCTACAGCCCTAGATTAGTTCCGCCAAGGTTCCGCCTCGTGGCGGTGGAGTTTCGTCTCGTGAGCTAGCTTATGATTTTTTCCTGGACGAAAGACCTCATATGGAAGAAGATGGGCATCAGAGGGCTGCCAGGGGCCCACAAGGCAGGGGGCACGCCCCCACCCTCGTGGATGGTGGGTGGCCCCCCTCTCGTACTTCTTTCGCCCAATATTTTTTATATATTCTAAAACGTGCTCCCGTGAAGGTTCAAGACTTTTGGAGTTGTGCAGAATAGGTCTCTAATATTTGCTCCTTTTCCAGCCCAGAATTCCAGCTGCCGACATTCTCCCTCTTCATGTAAACCTTGTAAAATAAGAGAGAATATGCATAAGTATTGTGGCATAATGTGTAATAACAACCCATAATCCAACAAATATCAATATAAAAGCATGATGCAAAATGGACGTATCAACTCCCCAAGCTTATACCTCGCTTGTCCTCAAGCGAAAGCCGATATCGAAAAATATGTCCACATGTTTACAGATACAGGTGTCGATAAAATAAAATACGGACATGAGGGCATCATGATCATTCTTATAATAGCAACATATATAAATATTGTCATATGATTTCTTATGCTAAAGTAACAATTCATTCACAATTTCAAGTATGAATTAGAAACTTTATTGAGAACCAACAAACTATAATATCAGCCATCATTTAGTCTTTCACAATTGCTAACACTCATGCAATATTTATGGTTATGAAGTTTTAGTCGGACACAAAGAAAGATAGGGGCTTATAGTTTTGCCTCCCAACCTTTTACCTCAAGGGTATTGTCAACAATAATAGTTCATGAAAACTCACATCCAATTAGCTATATATATCAGGATCTTTCCAACACATTGTGCTTGCCAAAGGATAAAGTGTAAAAAGGAAAGGTGAAGATCACCATGACTCTTGCATGAAGTATAAGACAAGAATAAAAGATAGGCCCTTCACGGAGGGAAGCACAGGTTGTCATGTGCTTTTATGGTTGGATGCACAAAATCTTAATGCGAAAGAACGTCACTTTATATTGCCACTAATGATATTGACCTTTATTATGCAGTCTATCGCTTTTATTTCTTCCACATCACAAGATCGTACAAAGCTTATTTTCTCCACACTAATAAATCATGCATATTTAGAGAGCAATTTTTATTGCTTGCACCGATGACAACTTACTTAAAGGATCTTACTCAATCCATGGGTAGATATGGTGGACTCTTATGGTAAAACTGGGTTTAAGGATATTTGGAAGCACAAGTAGTATCTCTACTTGGTGCAAAGAATTTGGCTAGCATCAGAGGGAAGGGAAAGCTCAACATGTTGGATGATCCATTACAATATAATTTATTTTAGATGTAAGAAAACATAACCCATTACGTTGTCTTCCTTGTCCAATGTCAACCCTTTAGCATGTCATATTTTAATGAGTTCTCACAATCATAAAAGAGGTCCAAGATAGTATATTTATATGTGAAAACCTCTCTTTCTTTATTATTTCCTATTAATTGCAACGATGACCAAAACTATGTTTGTCAACTCTCAACAACTTTTATTCATCATACCCTTTATATGTGAAGTCATTACTCTCCATAAGGTCCATATGATCTATTTATTTCTTTTTATTCTTTCTCTTTTATTTTATTCCCTCAAGATCATAGCAAGATAATCAAGCCCTTTACTCAACACTAATATTTATTATATATAGCTCACAGACTCGATTACATAGAAGGATCATAAAGCAATACTCAAAACTAGATCATACTAAAACTTTTATTCTACTAGATCAAGATATTACCAAAAGGATCGAACTAAGAAAAATGGTAAAGATAAAAGTGTGATGGTGATACAATACCAAGGCACTCCCCCAAGCTTGGCAGTTGCCAAGGGGAGTGCCCATACCCGTGTGCTTATGTCTCTTTCTTCAGAGGTGGTGATGATGGAGTTGTTGATGGCATGTGCTTCTTCCTTAATTTGTGCTTGAGGATAGAATTTTTCTCCCTTAGGTCATCGATCTCCCGCTCAAGGCTTAATACTTTTTTGCATAGTTCCTGTTTGTTCTCCTGCAAGAGGCGAAAAGGGATAAACTCGATCTTAGGTTTCTTTGCTCTATCAGAGAGTCTTGACTTTTTGAACTCCACATGCATGTCCATAGGTTGAGGTAATGGGACTTCATCTTCATCTGAGCTCGTCTCCTCCTTTCCCCTAGGCTCATAGTCTTCTTCTTCCTCCGTGGTCCAACCACAATGCTCCAAGTCCCCGTAGGCCTTATGATCTGCAAGGTAATCAGCCACATAGCTTTCTCCCTCCGAATCTTGGGATGACATATTGCTCTAATTTGTAGCAGAAACAGCTCGAAACAAAGACACATGATATTTGCATGATACGGTGGTCAAAACCTTCGGGAGATTATATAATGAATTTTTACCGACCAAAAGAAGTATCGTGCAAGAAAACGGAGTCCAGAGAGCACACGAGGTGCCCACAAGGCTGGGGGCGCGCCCAGGGGGTAGGGCGCGCCCTCCACCCCCGTGGACGCCTCGTGTCCTTCCTGGACTACTTCTTATTTTCCTATTTTCTTAAATATTCCAAAACAGAGAAAAATTGCTATTAGAACTGTTTTGGGGTCAGTTTACTTACCGTACCTCATACCTATTCCTTTTTGGAGTCTGAAATGTTCTGGAAGGTGTCCTTTATGTACTCCTCTGGGGTTACGGTTTCAATAACATTAGGTTCAACATTTATAGGATCACGTGAGATATAATGTTTGATTCTTTGACCGTTCACCACCCTCGGATCCATGCCTTCGAAGTTGTTGATTTTTATGGCACCAAAATGGTAGACCTCCTCGATAACGTAAGGACCTTCCCATTTAGAGAGGAGTTTTCCTGCAAAAAATCTTAAACGAGAGTTGTATAACAATACATAATCACCTACATTAAACTCAAGTTTTTGTATCCTTTTGTCATGCCATCTTTTAACTTTTTGTCTAAACAGTTTGGCATTCTCATAGGCATGGATTCTCCATTCATCAAGTGAGCTAATGTCAAAAGGCCTCTTCTCACCGGCAAGTTTGAAATCATAATTGAGCTCTTTAATGGCCCAATATGCCTTATGTTCTAGTTCGAGAGGTAAGCGACATGCTTTTCCATATTCCATCTTATACGGAGACATACCCATAGGATTCTTATATGCAGTTCTATAGGCCCATAATGCATCATACAGTTTCTTGGACCAATTCTTTCTAGATCTATTAACAGTCTTTTGCAAAATTAATTTAAGCTCTCTATTACTCAATTCTACTTGACCAATAGACTATGGATGATATGGAGATGCAATTCTATGATTAACATCATACTTAGCAAGCATTTTACGGAAAGCACCATGAATAAAATGTGAACCACCATCAGTCATTAAATATCTAGGCACTCCAAACCTCGGAAAAATAACTTCTTTAAGCATCTTAATAGAGGTGTTATGATCAGCACTACTAGTTGGAATAGCTTCTAACCACTTAGTAACATAATCAACATCAACTAAAATATGTGTATATCCATTAGAAGAAGGAAACGGTCCCATATAATCAAAGCTCCAAACATCAAATGGTTCAATAACAAGTGAATAATTCATAGGCATTTCTTGACGTCTACTAATATTACCAATTCTTTGACATTCATCACAAGACAAGACAAACTTACGGGCATCCTTGAAGAGAGTAGGCCAATAAAAACCGGATTGCAATACCTTATGTGCAGTTCTGTCTCCAGCATGGTGTCCTCCATAAGCCTCAGAGTGACACTTGCATAGGATATGTTCATGTTCATGCTCAAGTACACAACGTCTAATAACACCATCTACTCCTTCTTTATAAAGGTGTGGGTCATCCCGAAAGTAATGTCTTAAGTCATAGAAGAACTTTTTCTTTTGCTGGTATGTGAAACTAGGTGGTATAAATTTAGCAACAATATAATTAGCATAATCAGCATACCATGGAGTAGTACAAGAAGCATTTATGACAGCTAGTTGTTCATCAGGAAAGCTATCATCAATAGATAGTGGGTCATCAAGAACAATTTCTAACCTAGACAAGTTGTCTGCAACGGGGTTCTCAGCTCCCTTTCTATCAATAATATGCAAATCAAATTCTTGTAGCAAGGGAACCCATCTAATAAGTCTAGGTTTAGCATATTTATTTTCCATAAGATATTTAATAGCAGCATGATCAATGTGAACAGTTACTTTAGAATCAACTATATAAGGTCTGAACTTTTCACAAGCAAATACAACTGCTAAAAACTCCTTTTCAATAGTAGCATAATTTCTTTGAGCACTGTCTAGAGTTTTACTAGCATATTGGATAACATTTAATTTCTTATCAACCTTTTGTCCTAGAACAGCCCCTACAACATAATCACTAGCATCACACATAATTTCAAAGGGTAAGTTCCAATCAGGTGGCTGAACAACAGGTGTAGAGACTAATGCTTTCTTAAGTATTTCAAATGCTTCTACACAATCATCATCAAAGTCAAATCGTATATCTTTTTGCAATAAATTAGTCAGAGGCCGAGAAATTTTTGAGAAGTCCTTAATGAACCTCCTGTAAAATCCGGCGTGACCAAGGAAACTTCTTATACCTTTGATGTCCTTGGGACATGGCATCTTTTCAATAGCATCAACCTTGGATTTATCAACTTCAATACCTCTTTCAGAAACTTTGTGCCCCAAGACAATACCTTCATTAACCATAAAGTGGCACTTCTCCCAATTCAAGACAAGATTAGTTTCTTCACATCTCTGCAAAACTCGATCAAAGTTGCTTAAGCAATCATCAAAAGAAGTTCCATAAATGGAGAAATCATCCATGAAAACCTCAACAATATTTTCATAGAAGTCAGAGAATATAGGAGTCATACATCTTTGAAAAGTAGCAGGTGCATTGCATAAACCAAAAGGCATACGTCTATAAGCAAAGGTACCGAAAGGGCAAGTAAAAGTTGTCTTTTCTTGATCCTCTTTTGATACAGGTATTTGAGAGAAACCAGAATAACCATCTGGAAAGAACAAATGTGTATGTTTGGATAATCTTTCTAGCATTTGATCAATAAAAGGTAAAGGGTAATGATCATTTCTAGTAACTTTATTTAATTTGCGGAAATCAATTACCATTCTATAACATGTAACAATTCTTTGTGGGATTAATTCATCTTTATCATTAGGAACAACAGTAATACCTCCCTTCTTAGGGACACAATGGACAGGACTTACCCACTGACTATCAGCAACGGGATAAATTATACCTGCCTCCAGAAGCTTTAGTATTTCTTTTCTTACCACTTCTTTCATCTTAGGATTTAACTGTCGTTGGTGATCAACAACCGGTTTCGCGTATTTCTCCAATTTTATTTTGTGCTGACATAGAGTGGGACTAATGCCCTTAAGATCATCAAGATTATATCCAATAGCAGCACGGTGCTTCTTCAGAGTTTTCAATAATTTCTTTTCTTCATGCTCTGAAAGGTTAGCACTAATAATAACAGGATATATCTCTTTCTCATCAAGATAAGCATATTTAAGAGTATCAGGTAAAGGTTTAAGCTCAGACATGGGATCACCCTTGGGTGGAGGAGGATCCCCTAGGATTTCAATAGGAAAGTTGTGTTTCAAAACAGGTCTCTGTTCAAAGAATACTTCATCTATTTCCCTTCTTTCATTCATAAACATATCATTTTCATCGTCTAGCAAATATTTTTCTAAATGATCACTAGGAGTCACGGCAATAGAAGTAAGACCAATACTTTTATCTTTACTAGGAAATTCTTTATAATGGGGTCGTCTACAAAATTTAGCAAAATTAAACTCATGAGACATATCACCTAAACCAATAGTAACAACATCCTTTTCGCAATCTATATTAACATTAACAGTATTCAAGAAGGGTCTACCAAATATAATGGGACAAAAGTTATCTTGTGGGGAACCAAGAAAAAGAAAATTAGCAGGATATTTAACATTCCCACACAAGACCTCAACATCTCTAACAATCCCAACTGGTGAAATAGTGTCTCTATTGGCAAGCTTAATTGTGACATCAATTTCCTCTATCTCAGCAGGTGCAATATCATGCATAATTTCTTTCTATAAGGAATGAGGTATTGCACTTGCACTAGCACCCATATCACATAAGCCATGATAGCAATGATCTCCTGTTTTAACAGAAATAACAGGCATGCCTACAACAGGTCTATGTTTATTTTTAGTATCGGGTCTAGCAATTCTAGCAGCTTCATCACAAAAGTAAATAACATGCCAATCAATATTATCGGCCAAGAGATCTTTAACCATAGCAACACTAGGTTCAACTTTAATTTTCTCAGAGGGATTAGGTGTTTTAGTATTACTCTTACGAACCATAGTTGAAGCTTTAGCATGATCCTTTATTCTAACTGGGAAAGGCGGTTTCTCAATATAAGCAGTAGGAACAACAGAATCATTATAAGTGATAGTCTTTTCTTGAACTTTAATAGGTGCAACTACTTTTACTTCAACGGGAGGATTATATTTAAACCACTTCTCCTTAGGGAGATCAACATGAGTAGCAAAGGATTCACAGAAAGAAGCTATTATCTCAGAGTCAAGTACATATTTAGTGCAAAATTCACGGAAAGCATCGGTATCCATAAAAGATTTAACACAATCAAACTTAGGTGTTATACCTCACTCCTTACCTTCATAGAGATCCCAATCTTCAGAGTTGCCTTTAATTCTTTCCAATAAATCCCATTTGAATTCAATAGTCTTCATCATAAAAGAACCAGTACAAGAAGTATCGAGCATGGAGCGATTATCGAGAGGAAGCCGAGCATACAATTTTTGAGTAATAATTTCTCTTGAGAGCTCATGATTGGGGCATGAATTTAAAATTGACTTAAGCCTCCCCCAAGCTTGAGTGATTCTGTCGGTGTACTAGAGTACGGGTACCCTATTACCCCGAACTCGTGCACGGGCAGTTGCAGCGCCCCGCGGCAAGGCTTGCCGGGTGACCGCCAGGACCCTCCGTGGTTCCCTTGAAGACCATTCAAGAACAAAGTACTCAAACCAAGGCCCCGATAAGAGGAGCTTGCCGGGAAGGCCAACCAAGGCCCCGGTAAGAGGAGCTTGCCGGGAAGGCCAACCAAGGCCCCGGCAAGAGGAGCTTGCCGGGAAGAGACAAGACCCCGGCAAGAGGAGCTTGTCGGGAAGGCCACTCAAGACATACCAAGAAAGCTTGCCGCGACGCGCCCTGCGTCCCGGCAAGATCCGGCGAGCGACAAGCTTCCGGACGCGACAAGACGACGGCCGCGGCAAGGAGCTTGCCGCGGGAAACCCCCACTTCGTGCCCGCGCTCCAGCTCACCTGCTAACGTGTCGCTCTGGGACTCTCCCAAGCACACGTGGCGGGAGGCCGTGCAGCTAGGGGTACGTGGTGGCAAGCGGAGATGAAGAGAAGCCCATCGTGGCAAACGGTGGCACTCCTAACGGTCACCTTTTGCACTGTTTAGGAGACTCAGACAGGCATTTAATGCCCTTGTCCCCTGCCGTCAGAGTTAGGTAGGGTGCACTGTATCCACAGTAGCGGTAGCTGCACCTACCGCATCCTTTTCCATTTTTACCCTTCTTGTCTACGTTGCCCCCTGTCGGTGACCCCTTGAGTATAAAAGGAGGCCCAAGCGCAACGTAGAAGGGGTTCGAGGCGGAGTTCAGGGTCGGCCAGTTCGGCTCGTTCAACACCAGGAACACTCTCACGCTCAGTCTGGCAGCGTCCATCGCTCCTAAGCAAAAATCCAATATACACAAACAAGCACCAGTAGGGTTTTACGCATCCGTGCGGCCCGAAGCTGGGTAAAATCGCCCCGCGTGCACTGCCTCGATCCGCTCTTTGTGCGCTCTCCGCCCCCACCGAACCGAAAGGGGCCCTGTCCCCATAGGTGTTGGTGGGAATCAGCATCGCCCCCGACATCTCTGGCGCGCCAGGTAGGGGGCGTCGAGATCGTGCGAACCCGATCCGGCGTGCACGCAAGCTAAATCTTCATCGTCTTCATCGACATGCCACCGAAGAAGAAGAATTCGGAGGCAGCTGTTCCGTCCGCGTCGCTTCCACCGCCTCCGGAGCAAACGGGTGGTGGAGTGGACGCCGGCGGAGGAATGGGCGTCGACGAGGGTGCCCACAGCGCTGCCAAGTCCAAGGACAAGGCGGCACAGACCTCGGCGTCCATGCGCGCACCGCGTCCCTCTCAAGAGGCGCGGGACCAGCAGCGTCATAGCGTTCGCAGCGCCATACGTCCGCTGACCCAAGATCAAGCTGGTGGTTCGCGCGGCGTTCAAGACCAGCATGCACGCCAGCATGCTGGCCCCAGCGAGGTACGGTCGCCGGGACGGGACGCTGCTCCTTCTAACTTGGTTAGGAGTCCGAGCACGCCCCTCTCCTCGCACCGTTCACCTCTGCCGCCCACCACCCCAGCAGAAGCCTTGGCGCGGGCCCAGCTGCTCCTGGACTATCCTCCGACGGCGGACAAGACCGACGAATGGAGGGCCACTATCCAGAGCCTCATCGGCTTCGCTAACGGCGACACTGCGCGGCGACCAAGCACCTCGCTGCCGCGGCAGGACAGCCAGACGCGAGCCGATGGCAACAAGACTGAGGGAGGTGCGACTTCCATGCACTCTCCACTACGAAGGCCAAAATCGCCGACTCGCCGGGTCCACCCCAACAGCGGCTCCACCGCGTCGTCGGACCCACGAGCTCGTCGCGACCAGCGCCAAGTTCTCCATGAACGACAAAAAGAAGACGCTCGAACCCGCATCGAGCGCCGAAGAGAAGCGCGACGTCAATCCGACAAGCGCGCTGGGCTCTCTGTTGACATGCATGCGCCAGGGGAACCAGGCGATCTACCGTACGCGGTAGGTTGTCCTGCGTTCACCCGTGAGCTGCGGCAAGTCCAGTGGCCCAGCACAAAGAATTTCAAGCCAGACGTGCCGGAGAAGTACGACGGCAAGACGCATCCGTCGGAGTTCCTCAGCATCTACACCATTGCAGTGCAAGCTGCCGGGGGACGAGATGACAAGATCCTTGCCAACTACTTCCCGCTGGTGCTCAAGCCCAATGTCAGATCCTGGCTCATGCACTTGCCGGACAACTCCATATCTTCCTGGGCTGATCTGTGCCATCAGTTTGTCGGCGCCTTTACAGGCGGCCACAAGCCACATGGCCAAGAGAGCGATCTTCATCTGCTCGCCCAGAAGGAAGGAGAGCCACTGCGCAAGTACATTCAAAGATTCAGCCGTGTACAGCACAACATCCCAGACGTCCACCCCGCCGCGATCATTAGCGCGTTCCATCAGAACGTGCGAAATCGAAGGATGAGGGAGGAGATGGCGATGTGTAAGATCAGAGACGTCAGCGAGCTTTATGCCCTGGCTGACAAGTGTGCACACGCTGAAGAGGGAAGGAGGTTCCCCGGAGAGAGTACAGGAGCAGGAGGATCTGACAGTGAGGATGCCGCCCCGGCGAGGAAAGGCCGGCGGCGGAACTACAGAAGGAATAAGGGTAAGGAAGTGCTAGCTATCGAGCAGACCGGCAACGGAGGTGGCGCCAAGGAAGCTAAGGCTGGTGGCTCCGACAAGGAGGCCCATCCTGTGGCGGCCGCCGACAAGCAGGACAGCTCCGGCAGGCAGTATTGCAAGATTCACCGCACCAAGGGTCACGATCTCCAGAACTGCAAGAAGGTCGAACAGCTTGCTGAGCAGCAGAAGGCTGAATACGAGCGACGCGACAAAGAGAAGGCCCAGGAAAGAACTGGTGAATCCGGCAAGAAACGCCCCGGCCGGGGAGGACGCCGCGGCAAGGCCAAGCAGCGGCAAGGAGACAGACCTCCCCGCGGCCGCGACAAGGATGAAGATGACGACGATGACGAAGACGTGGATGATGATGAGGCCGATGAGCAGGAATTTCAGAAAGCCACAGAGGTCCTGTGCGTTGACGGTGGCGCCTCTCTGCATACTTCGCACCGCCAGCTCAAACAGTGGATGCGGGAAGTGAATGCAGCAGAGCCATCCATAGAGTCACGCAAGCCCCTGAAATGGTCCAGCACGCCTATCATCTTCGACATTGGGGATCACCCTGATCGCGTAACTGCGGTCGGGTGCTTGCCGATGTTGGTCTCACCAACTATCCGCAACCTCAAGGTCACAAAGATGCTAGTTGACGGCGGGGCCGGCTTGAATCTCATCTCCTCCGCGGTCCTTCACAAACTCCAGATCCCTGACAGCGAGCTCGAAGAGACCGGCACATTCCAAGGAATCAACCCGGGAAGGAGCAAGCCGAAAGGGAAGATCACGCTGCCGGTCACATTTGGCAGCGAGCTGAATTTCAGAACTGAGAGGGTCACATTTGACGTTGCCGATTTTCCATTGCCCTACAATGGGATCCTTGGCCGTCCAGCGCTCGCCAAGTTTATGGCAGCCTCTCACTATGCATACAACGTGCTCAAAATGCCAGGCCCGATAAGTGTCATCTCTGTCCCCGGCGACAAGAAGGATGCCCTTATCTGCGCCGACAAGATCTACCGGGAAGCAGCAGCCGCAGCTGATCACCACACACTTGCCACTGAAGCTCCCGGGGGGAAGAAGAAGGCCAAGTCCGGCAAGAGCTCTGATGCCCACTCCGGCAAGCGCACCTCTTCAGAGTGCTGCGCTACCGTCGAGGACGCACCATCGAGCTCCACCGGCAAGTGCAAGAAGACGATGGCAGCTCCACCCGAGACCAAGAAGGTGTCCGCCAAGGAGGACGGCACTGGTGGTACCTTCACCATCAGTGCCACGCTTGACCCCAAATAGGAAAGCGTGCTCGTTGCTTTCCTGCGGGCGAATGTCGACGTGTTTGCATGGCAACCGTCTGATATCCCCGGCGTTCCCAGGAAAGTAATCGAGCACCACCTTGCCGTCTGTCCTCATGCGCGGCCCGTCAAGCAGAGAGTCAGGAAGCAAGCGGTGGAGCGCCAAGAGTTCATTGCAGAAGAAATCAGGAAATTGGAAGCAGCAGGCCTTGTTAGAGGAGTGCTCCATCCCACGTGGTTGGCCAATCCTGTAGTCGTGCGCAAGGCGAACGGGAAATGGAGGCTTTGTATAGACTTCACTGATGTCAATAAAGCTTGTCCCAAAGATCCATTTCCCTTGCCGCGCATTGACCAGATTGTTGACTCCACAGCTGGATGTGATTTGCTTTCATTTCTTGATGCGTATTCAGGATACCATCAAATCTTCATGGCAGAAGAGGATGAGGAGAAAACCGCATTTATCACCCCTTGTGGCACATACTGTTTTGTACGAATGCCCTTTGGGTTGAAGAATGCTGGTTCAACATTTGCAAGAGTAGTCCACGTCGCCTTTGAGCCACAGATACACAGAAATGTGGAAGCCTACATGGATGATATAGTGGTCAAGAGCAAGGACAAGGCTACCCTGATCCAAGATTTAGAAGAAACTTTTGCAAATCTGCGCAAGATCAACCTCAAGCTCAACCCCGAGAAGTGCGTGTTTGGAGTCCCTTCCGGCAAGCTTCTCGGGTTCTTTGTGTCTCAGCGGGGAATTGAAGCCAACCCCGACAAGATTAAGGCCATCGAGCAGATTGAAGCACCGAAGCGCGTCAAGGATGTGCGAAGGCTTGCCGGTTGCGTGGCTGCTCTCAGCAGGTTTATCTCTAAGTCTGCTGAGCGCGCCCTGCCATTTTTCAAAATATTGAAAAAGGCAGGTCCAATGAAATGGACTCCGGAAGCGGAGGCTGCGCTGCAGGACTTGAAGAGGTACCTGTCCTCCACTCCAATACTTGTCGCACCTAAGCCACAAGAGAAGTTGCTGCTGTACCTAGCGGCAACCAATCAAGTGGTTAGTGCTGCGTTAGTAGCGGAGAGGGAGGCGGACGATGAGCCAGCAACCGCAGCAAGTGAATCCAGCGACAAGCAGGGGGCTTCTCCGACAAGCTCTGGTCCGGCAAGCTCTGGTCCGCAAGCTCTGTCCCGACAAAGATGGATCTGCGCAGATGTGCAAGGACGTGCAGAAGAAGATGGTGCAGCGCCCAGTTTACTTTGTCAGCTCCCTTCTCCAGGGGGCTAGGTCGAGGTACTCTGGTGTGCAAAAATTGCTTTTCGGCCTTCTCATGGCCTCGAGAAAGCTGCGCCATTACTTCCAGGCACACGAGATCACAGTCGTCACTCGCTTTCCGCTGAAAGGATACTGCAGAATCCAGAAGCAACAGGCAGGATTGTCGAGTGGGCCTTGGAACTGTCAAGCTTTGGCCTCAAGTTTGAGAGCACTGCAACAATCCAAAGCAGGGCATTGGCAGAGTTCATAGCAGAGTGGACGCCAACTCCAGATGAAGAAATTCCAGAGACGAGCATCCCCGTCAAGGAGACAAGCAAAGAGTGGCTGATGTACTTTGATGGTGCCTTCTCGCTGCAAGGCGCCGGTGCTGGCGTGCTGCTTATCGCACCCACCGGAGAGCACCTCAAGTACATAGTCCAGATGCACTTTCCCAAAGAGCAAGCAACCAACAATACTGCAGAGTATGAAGGATTGCTTGCCGGTCTCAGAATAGCAGCCGACCTTGGGATCAAGAAGCTCATTATCAGGGGTGACTCGCAGCTTGTCGTCCGCCAAGTGAACAAGAACTACCAGAGCCCGTTGATGGAAGCATATGTTGATGAAGTGAGGAAGCTAGAAGAGCGCTTTGACGGCCTGCAAATGGAGCATATCCCAAGAGCTCAGAATGACATTGCTGATGGCCTGTCAAAATGCGCTGCACTAAAGTTGCCTGTGGAACCAGGGATCTTTGTGCTCAAGCTGACTCAACCTTCCGTGACACCATCAACTGGACAGAATAAGAAGAGGAAGTTGGTTTCTGGTGACTACTTTCCGGCAGAGCACCCCGAAGCCGCCGCCAAGAAAGTCCCCAAGATCAACGCCAACGATGCTGAGGGGCAGTCTGCTCCGGCAAACCTTGTGGTTTGTTCCGTCGAAGCAAACGCTCCCGACAAGTTTTGCTCCGGCAAGCTTGCCGGGGAATATCACGCTCCGGCAGAACCACAGGTTCTTGCCGTAGAAGCGGATGTTCCCGCAGCAACAGATATGCCTTTAGTCCTTGTTGTCGAGCCGCAAGCTCCAGCATGGGCGCAGCAGATTGTCCGTTTCCTCCAGACAGGAGAGCTTCCCGAAGAGCAAGAAGAAGCTGAAAAAGTAGCCCGGCAGTCAAGTATGTACAAGTTTGTCGACAGCACACTGTACAGAATAAGACTCAACGGTGTGAAATTGAAGTGCATTCGCCGGGAAGATGGACAACAGCTGTTGGCAGAGATACATGGAGGCATATGTGGTCACCACATTGGCGCAAGAGCACTTGTCGGCAAAGCATTCCGACAAGGCTTCTTCTGGCCGACAGCCCTCCAGGATGCAACTGCACAAGTAACCAAGTGTGAAGCGTGCCAGTTCCATTCCAAACAGATACACCAGCCAGCTCAAGCTCTCCAGACGATCCCTTTATCCTGGCCATTTTCGGTCTGGGGGCTCGACATCCTCGGCCCCTTCCCCCGAGCTGTCGGGGGCTTTGAGTTCTTGTACGTTGCAATCGACAAGTTCACAAAGTGGCCGGAAGTGGAACCAGTGAGGAAGGTGACAGCACAGTCAGCAGTCAAGTTCTTCAGGTCGATTGTTTGCCGTTTCGGGATCCCGAACAGGATCATCACCGACAACGGCACGCAATTTACGAGCCGCACCTTCATGCAGTACGTCCAAGATCTTGGCGCCAAGGTCTGCTTCGCTTCTGTTGCTCATCCAAGAAGCAACGGTCAAGCGGAGAGGGCAAACGCTGAAGTGCTGCGAGGCCTCAAGACCAGAACTTTCGACAGACTGCACAAGTGCGGAAGAAACTGGATCGAGGAGCTGCCGGTGGTTCTTTGGTCGATCAGGACGACGCCAAATCGAGCCACTGGCCAGACACCCTTCGCTCTAGTCTATGGAGCGGAGGCAGTTCTCCCCACGGAACTCGTATACGGGTCACCTCGAGTGCTCGCTTATGATGAGCTCGAGCAAGAGCAGCTGCGGCAAGATGACGCGCTGCTCCTTGAGGAAGACCGTCTCCAGGCTGCTGTGCGAGCCGCTCGCTACCAGCAAGCTCTGCGCCGCTACCATAGCCGCAGAGTCAATGCCAGGAGTCTCGAGGAAGGCGACCTTGTTCTTCGGCGCGTTCAGTCGGCCAAGAATTCCAACAAGTTGACGCCGAGGTGGGAAGGCCCTTATCGGGTGAAACGAGTCACTAGGCCCGGCGCTGTCCGCCTTGAGACCGAAGATGGCATTCCGGTGAGCAACTCCTGGAACATCGAGCATCTTCGTAAGTTTTACCCATAAGGCGCGGTTGTCGGACCCTGTCCGGCAACCACCTTTCTGTACAAGTCTTGCCGCTGTTGCATGTAATCCTTTGTACAGAGCCGGGCGCAGACCCCGTGCACTAGTAAAGTTCATGTGCCCCGCACATCTTGTCAGTTTCCTTATGCTATAATCCTTTTTCGCATATATTATCTGACACTTTGTGCAGCACCAGACCCCGGTAAGCGATAACGAGCCCAAGGCTCCATATCATTGCTTTATTTCTCTGTCTCTTTCTCAAAAGAAGGAAGGTTCCCTCGCCCACAAGGTTTACCGGGGGGGAAGGAGAAGATAATGGTGTGGACCAGGCCGTTCAAAAAAAAAGGTTTCTCCTTGCCGGGAAGCAGACGACAGAAAAGCTAAGTTGCTAAAGCTTGAGCAATCAGTTTTTGAGTTATTTTCCTTGAACGACCGTGCTTTGTATGGAAAACCTGTGCGCGGAGGAACCAATTCACAGCTAGCTGCGCCCTTACTTTGTTTCGAGTCCGCTCAACAACTTAAGTGAGCTGCTAGCGCCCTTACTTTGCTTCGAGTCCGCTCAGCAACTTAAGTGAGCCGCTAGCGCCCTTACTTTGTTTCGAGTCCGCTCAACAACTTAAGTGAGCTGCAACTAGTTGCGACAAGGTTGCTTGTCGGTAGCGACCCCGCCAGCAGGCTGCTGGAGTTCCGCACTCGGCGCTCGCGGCAAGAGTGCCTGCACCGGCAAGTTTCCCTAGAAAGCGTAGGGCAGGACCATACAAAGCCAAGAGTCGAGTAAAGGAAGTAACACAGCTATTTGTTGCCTAAGATAGAGTTATATTACAAGAATAACTTGTCGCGCCTCTAATAAAGTGTTCCCATGACATGACTGGCAGCGACAAGAAAAGAAGAAAACGGACGGCCTAATCTACGCGACCGCCGTCAACCCTTTTGACCTCGTTCACCCTGTCGACGATGGGTGCGACGAGGGCCTTAAGTGCGTCAAGATCAGCGTCCGCCGGCAGCTTCCTGAGGACATTGGTGAGGTTGAGGCCCGGATTGCGGAAGGCCACCTTCACCAGCACCTTCTCCAGAACTCCGGCACAAATCGAGCGTGACTCGTCGGCCAACTGCTTTGGGATCCGTTCCCGGAGTTGCTGGAGCGCCGCCGCCACGCCTTTGAAGAACAAAGTGAGCTTGGCGCTGGGTTGGAGGTTCTCGTCGGAGGAGTACCCGAAGCCTTCCACCCCCAATTGCACCAGCTCCTCTTCGATGACTGCAGCAATGTCCACGAGGCCCTCCGTCCAGAGCTCCACAGTATCTCTGAGAAGATTCTGGGTTTCGGCGGCCCTCGCAAGCAGCGCCTCGTTGGCCTCGATGTCCTTCTTCAAGTCTGCCTCCCGTTTCCTGGCGCTGTCCAACGTCTCCGTCAAGGTGGCCAGCTTCAGCGTCAGATCGGCGTTGGAATCCTTGGCGGCGCTCAATTCCTTGCCCCTCTCGGCGAGTCGGCCCTGCAGCTCACCGTGGGCAAGGGCGTCCTTCTCGCGCTCTAGCTTGAGGGCGGCAAGCTCTTCGCCACCAACCTTCAGATCAGTTTCTAGCTGCGCCACCTTTGCCTCCAATTCTTTCTTGGCGGCCTCGGCAGCCGCAGCCGTATCCTTTGCCTCTTGGAGCGTCCCGCCAAGTGCCCGTTCGCGCGCGGCAAGCTCCTCTTCGTGGCTGTCGAGGTTCACTTTCCGCTGAGTCAGCTCGCCTTCTCGCGCGTACAGCTTCTCGCCGGTGAGCCGCTGCTGCTCTTCAGCTTCGGCCTTCTCGAGGAGGAAGGCCTTCCGTTCCTCGGCAAGCTGCTCCCGCTCCTCCGCCAAGGCCCGGAGAGTTTCTTGACGAAGACCCCGGAGCTCCTCCGCACGCTTCTCTATGTCCACGCTCGCCCTCGCGGCAAGCGCTTCCCGGGACTCCAACTTGACTTGGCGGGCGCGGTAGAGCGCCAGCAGCCTCCGCAGCAGCCGCTCCTCCTCAGGCTCTTCACTGCTGCTTCCCGACGCGTTGACGATCGACAACCTGGCGGAGGCAAGCACCTCCCCATCCAGAGCTTCTCCTTCCACCGGCGCCCTGGAGCTCGACGCCCAGGGGAGCTTGATGAAGATACCCTCGCCAGCCTTCAGATAGGCGCCGGGCTGGGGCTCCTCGGAGCCTGGCGCTGCGGCAGCGGCGGAGGGATCGGCGGTCGGTGCAGCGCCTGACGCTCCTGCGGCCTCAGGGCCGTCAGTGCGATCGCCAGATCCCCCGCCAGCTTCCTCGGCGGCAGCCTTGGCGGCCTCTTCGCCGGCGGGCACGTTAGCGCCGGCTCCTTCTTCGGTGGCCGCGGCATCATCAGTATTGCCGCGCGCGTCTTCTTCGCCGCCCGCCTCGGTCTCCATCGGATCCATGGAGGGTGGGTCTGACGACCAAAGAAGAAGGAGAAAATCAAACAAGTGTTCGAGAAGAGAAATCAGCAGAAGACTACAAGGAAAGTTTCGGGCAAGAAGGGCTACCTGTGCTAGGATCTGCCGTCGTGGCCTCCACCGCCGGCGGATCATTAGCGCTGTCCCTTGCCGGAGACTCCTCCCTTGCCGGAGGCTCCTCCCTTACCGGAGGACGCTCCCTCGCTGGGGAGTCCGCCCTTGGCGGCGTAGTCGAAGCAGACGACGAGTCGGAGGAGATCACCACGCCCTCCTGATCAAGCTGTTCTGCTCCTGCACAAACAAAACAGAGATCGGATGTCAACAAAGGAAAAGAGCAACCACGCGCATCCAGAAGCAGAAAGTAAACCATATGCTTACGTTGGGGGTTGCGCTGGGGGCTGCTCTGCGAAGTGATGGCCGGGTCCGGCAGAGTAGTCTCGGACGCGCCTCCTGTCGTCGCAGTGGGCTCGTCCTCGATGACCACCACCTGAGCCTTGGCCCTCTTCGCCGCCCTCTGGGCCAGAGTCCTGAAAAGGAGAGCCCAGGGTGAATCAGATCCGATGCAAGACAAGATCAGCAAGTTGAAGAACTACAAGAACAAGCAAGGGAATCTTACTCTTCTTCCTCTTCCTCATCGGAGCTGAGCGCGGAGAGGTCGAAGTTCGGCCCACCTCCGGCGCGACGAGGTGGAGGGGTGGGATCCCTTGGCCGCTTGGCGGGGACTGCGGCGCCAGCCCGAGACGACCCCGCCCCAGTTGCCACTGCGGCGGGAGGCGCCCCGCGGCGACCGTACTTGCCGCGGTAGAGCGCATCATGCGGCGCTACGGCTGTGGACCAGGTTGCCGCCCTGCTGCATCCCCGATCCTGCTGAGGCGCCTTCTTGGCTGCACTGGGGGCTGCGTTCTGGGTCCTGCTCCCGGCAAGCTCCCCGGAGGTGGCGGGCCGCTCGTACCCTCGGCGGGCTCGTTCGACTCGGCGTCGGGCGCGGCGAGCTCTTCTTCCTCTTCGGGCTGCTCCCGTTCGGCAATGCTCATCACCAACGCCGCGTCCGCTTCCTCCACGGTGAACCCGAATTCACCTGCGGCCGCGGCTGCCGCCGCCTCTTCCGCCCTGGTGGCGATGCGCTCCATCTCTTGCTCAGTGGTGTCGCGGGTGAGGAGCTTCTTCTCGTCAGCATTGACCGCCACCTCCACTAGGCTGTCAAAGAACTGCTGCACGACGTCGCCGGCGGGCTCTTGCCAAGTTGGAGCGATCCCGTGCGAGTCACACAACGGCATCATTGCGCAGATGCGGTCGCGCGAGGAGTTGTTGCACAGAGGAACGACGCCTGCCGGCAACCTGAACCACTCGGGATGCTGTGGGTCATGCTTGAATATCTCCTTAAGCATCCCGTCCAACTCTAGGACGGTGAAATTGAAGTTGAGGCCTGGACGCAACCTCATTATGTCCGCCGGGCCTCCAAATTCCCAGGCAGGTCTCCCCCTCGCCTGCAGAGGGGCGATGCGCCGGCGAAGGAAATCTGCGCCGACAGCTCCTACAGTCAACCCGGCAAGCCTGAGACGCAAGATCCGAGTGGTGGCGATCGTCAGCTTGTCGTCATCCGCGGACAGAGCGCTCCAGTCATTGCCGCGCACTACTGAGGCTTGGCGCAGGGCGGTGAACGGCTGCGGGCTCTCTTCTACAATCCAGCACCAATCTGCTCTCCACTCGTCCCACTTGCTGCGGAGCTCCCCCTCCAGATAGGTCTCCTTTTTGCCAGCCCGCGAGATCCAGGCAATCCCGCCGGCAAGAGGTTCCCCTCTCTCGACACGAGGCATAAAGAAATGGCGGAAGAGAGCTACGTTGGGGTGGACTCCGACAAAGTTTTCGCATAGATGGGCGAAAACTGCCATGGTCAGAACAGCGTTGGGGGTGAAATCAAGGAGGTGGAGTCCGTAGGTGTTCATAATATCACAGAAGAAATCAGAGAATGGCGGGCAGAGCCCGCAGTAGAAGAACACGGCGAAGAAAGGATACCCGTTAGCTGGAGCTGCTCACAAGGCGACGGCGGAGAGTACCTTTGTGCGCGGATGCGCCCGCGTCTCCGTCGACCAGAAGAGATAGTACCACTCCCTCAGCTCCTCCGCGGAGAGCTCGGGGGGGAAAGTGGCCCGCTCCTTCCGCAGCGCCTCAAGCCGTTGCGCTTCGGTCGACTTCACAGCTTTCGCGGTCGCGGCCTTCGTGGCCTTCCCCTTTCCAGGCTTCGGAGGCATGGCGGAGGTGATGGGGGAGATCGACGGCGCTGGTGGTGGCGGCGGCGACGGGAGCGGAGCGCTGCCCTCTTTCGACTTTGGAAGCGGAGGGGGGCGACGGAGGCTTCTGAGATTGCAACAGCGAATGGCGAGGATGGAGGAAATGCCCCTGTTTCCCCTGCTTATAAAGAGGGACGGGGCGGACGTTTCGGCCTTCCAAGTGAACAAACTCCCACGACGATATGTTTGACGCGTGCCGTTCTGGGCGTGCGCGGTGGGAGCAGAGTTAGATTCGGCGTGACCTAGGCCGCGCGTGCCCATGCACTGTTTTGGGCCTGGCCCAACAGCGCTCGGCACAGTGTATGGCCCAGGCCCGGGGGCTCCTGTCGGTGTACTAGAGTAGGGGTACCCTATTACCCCGAACTCGTGCACGGGCAGTTGCAGCGCCCCACGGCAAGGCTTGCCGGGTGACTGCCAGGACCCTCCGTGGTTCCCTTGAAGACCATTCAAGAACAAAGTACTCAAACCAAGGCCCCGGTAAGAGGAGCTTGCCGGGAAGGCCAACCGAGGCCCCGGTAAGAGGAGCTTGCTGGGAAGGCCAACCAAGGCCCCGGCAAGAGGAGCTTGCCGGGAAGAAACAAGACCCCGGCAAGAGGAGCTTGTCGGGAAGGCCACTCAAGACATACCAAGAAAGCTTGCCGCGACGCGCCCTGCGTCCCGGCAAGATCCGGCGAGCGACAAGCTTCCGGACGCGACAAGACGACGGCCGCGGCAAGGAGCTTGCCGCGGGAAACCCCCACTGCGTGCCCGCGCTCCAGTTCACCTGCTAACGTGTCGCTCTGGGACTCTCCCAGAGCGCACGTGGCGGGAGGCCGTGCAGCTAGGGGTACGTGGTGGCAAGCGGAGATGAAGAGAAGCCCATCGTGGCAAACGGTGGCACTCCTAACGGTCACCTTTTGCACTGTTTAGGAGACTCAGACATGCATTTAATGCCCTTGTCCCCTGCCGTCAGAGTTAGGTAGGGTGCACTGTATCCACAGTAGCGGTAGCTGCACCTACCGCATCCTTTTCCATTTTTACCCTTCTTGTCTATGTTGCCCCCTGTCGGTGACTCCTTGAGTATAAAAGGAGGCCCAAGCGCAACGTAGAAAAGGGTTCCGAGGGCCGGAGAGTTCAGCGGCTCGGCCAGCTCGGCTCGTTCAACACCAGAAACACTCTTACGCTCAGTCTGGCAGCGTCCATCGCTCCTGAGCAAGAATCCAATATACACAAACAAGCAGCAGTAGGGTTTTACGCATCCGTGCGGCCCGAAGCTGGGTAAAAATCACCCCCGCGTGCACTGCCTCGATCCGCTCTTTGTGCGCTCTCCGCCCCCCACCGAACCGAAAAGGGGCCCTGTCCCCATAGGTGTTGGTGGGAATCAGCATCGCCCCCGACAGATTCTTTCTCCTTCGCGAGGCCAAAAATTATGTATATAATTACGATCACAATGAACACGATGCATAGGATAAAACTTCTGATGAAATTCCAATTTCAATCGGTTGTAGTTCCATGATCCCATATCATCACATAGCCTAAACCATGTCAATGCCTTTCCCTTAAAAGATAAAGGGAAGACCTTCTTCTTGATAAAATCCTCGGGCATACCTGCAAGCTTAAATAATCCACAAACATCCAGATAGATTATGTGCAAATCGGGATGTAATGTTCCATCTCCTGTAAAAGGATTAGCTAGCAGTTTCTCTATCATACCCGAAGGAATTTCAAAGTAAACATTTTCAGTAGGTTCAGTAGGTTGAGGAGAAACTCTTTGCTCTACTGGTCAGGGTGAAGATACCCCGAACAAGCCCCTCAAAGGATTATGTTCCATAGTAACAAGTGACAGTAAATTTCAGCACACTATATAAATGTTTCCTTACCAAATTCCACCTACCAAAGGCGCTTCACTCCCCGGCAACGGTGCCAGAAAAGAGTCTTGATAACCCACAAGTGTAGGCGATATATCGTAGTCCTTTTGATAAGTAAGAGTGTCGAACCCAACGAGGAGCAAAAGGATATGATAAGCAGTTTTCAGTAAGGTATTCTCTGCAAGCACAAAAATTATCGGTAACAGATAGTTTTGTGATAAGGTAATTTGTAACGGGTAACAAGTAATAAAAGTAAATAAGGTGCAGAAAGATGGCCCAATCCTTTTTGTAGCAAAGGACAGGCCTGGACAAACTCTTATACAAAGGAAAGCGCTCCCGATGACACATGGAAATTATCGTCAAGCTAGTTTTCATCACGTTCATATGATTCGTATTCGGTACTTTGATAATTTGATATGTGGGTGGACCGGTGCTTGGGTATTGCCCTTCCTTGGACAAGCATACCACTCATGATTAACCCCTATTGCAAGCATCCGCAACTACAAAAGAAGTATTAAGGTAAACCTTACCATAACATGAAACATATAGATCCAAATCAGCCCCTTACGAAGCAACTCATAAACTAGGGTTTAAGCTTCTGTCACTCTAGCAACCCATCATGTACTTATTACTTACCACTTCCCTCCTCTAGGCCCAAACAATGGTGAAGTGTCATGTAGAGGATGTTCACATGACACCACTAGAGGAAAAACAACATACATCTCATCAAAATATCGAACGAATACCAAATTCACATGACTACTTATAGCGAGACTTCTCCCATGTCCTCAGGAACAAATGTAACTACTCACAAATCATGTTCATGTTCATAATTAGAGGGGTTTTAATATGCATAAAGGATCTGAACATATGATCTTCCACAGAATAAACCAACTAGCATCAACTACAAGGAGTAATCAACACTACTAGCAACCCACAGGTACCAATCTGAGGCTTGGGGACAAAGATTGGATACAAGAGATGAACTAGGGTTTGAGATGAGATGGTGCTGGTGAATATGTTGATGGAGATTGACCCCCTCCCAGTGAGAGGATCGATGGTGATGATTTCCCCCTCCTGGAGGGAAGTTTCCCCGGCAGAACAGCTCCGCCGGAGCCCTAGATTGGTTCCGCCAAGGTTCCGCCTCGTGGCGGTGGAGTTTTGTCCCGTGAGCTAGATTATGATTTTTTCCTGGATGAAAGACCTCATATAGCAGAATATGGGCATCAGAGGGCTCCCAGGGGGCCCACGAGGCAGGGGGCGCGCCCCCCACCCTCGTGGATGGTGGGTGGCCCCCCTCTCGTACTTCTTTCGCCCAATGTTTTTTATATATTCTGAAACGTGCTCCCGTGAAGTTTCAGGACTTTTGGAGTTGTGCAGAATAGGTCTCTAATATTTGCTCCTTTTCCAGCCCAGAATTCCAGCTGCCGGCATTTTCCCTCTTCATGTAAACCTTGTAAAATAAGAGAGAATAGGCATAAGTATTGTGGCATAATGTGTAATAACAGCCCATAATGCAATAAATATCAATATAAAAGCATGATGCAAAATGGAAGTATCAGGTAGTAGTAGATCGCTTGAACAAAGTGGATCACTTTATTCCCATGAAGACCACCTATACGAGCGTGAAGTTGGCCAAGATATATATGACCAGGATCATATGTCTGCATGGAGTTCCGAGGACCATTGTATCAGATCGAGGAACACTGTTTACCTCGAAGTTTTGGAATCAGTTACAACAGACTTTGGGTACAAGGTTAGAGTTCAGTACAGCCTATCATCCATAGACAGATGGACAGACCGAGAGAGTCAATGAGATTCTGGAAGACATGTTGAGAGCTTGTGCGCTAGATTATGGATCTAGTTGGGATGATAATTTGCTTTATGCGGAGTTCTCTTACAATAACAGCTATCAGGCTAGTTTGAAGATGGCCCCTTGCGAAGCTTTGTATGGAAGGTGGTGCAGGACACCGTTGATGTGGGATGAAGTTAGAGACCGTCAGTTGTTTGGACCAGATTTAGTCAAGGAATCCGAAGAGAAGGTTAAGTTGATTCGTGATAGACTGAAGGTAGCTCAGTCCAGGTAGAAAAGTTATGTTGACACTAAACGCAAAGAGGTACACTGGTACGCTTCGGTCCTAAACAAACGGGATTTAACCCCTTTCCGCGACAGCATTTGGAACCGTCGCCAAGTGAGTGTGGGCGATAGGGGGGTCCTACCCACACGACCTAGAAACCGTCGGGGATAGGGAGCCTTGATGCATACAGTTGTCCCTATATAACTGTTTCCGATATCTCGAGTATCCCAAACGCTTCATCCTTGCTACTCGTTTGTGCTCGCATTGCCATCACAGTCGGAGTTTTGTGGTTTTACCTAAACCAGGCAGATTCTAGGCACGCGAGCTTTCCAGGCAGATTCTAGGCAGATTCTAGGCAGATTCCAGGCACGAGAGATTTACGATGCGTGGCACATCACAAACAGTTCATGATTATAAACCGTGTATGATAGGTAGACAATCACACACATTTAGTTTTCCCGCACCATATGTGATACTGTCTGACATCACACACGCTTTACAAACGGCAACTGTGTGCATGCTTGCACACGTTTCCTCTCTGTGAACCGTCTCGGATTATGGTGTATATCGCAAACATTTGTGTTTTACCAACCATGTGTGCTGTAATGACTTGCACAATGTAATTTTGCCCTAATTTAATTGCTGCTATTTAAAATTGAACCTAATTTAAACTTGAAAGTATGCTATAGCTTTATTCATATCCATAAGGTTCAAACAACCAATGCATTATTTGATTCACAGGCACATATGTTTAAGAATTACAAAAGCACCAAATAAAGAATGATGTACCAAGGTTCTATACTTGTACTATTATAGATGGTATAGAAAGAGGCGACCGACATTCCAGTTGCTGAACAAGGTGAAGCGGAATGGCCCTATTGTGCTCTCCTGGATGCAGAAGGCAAGCAAGGCTCTAGTCCAACCCCTTGTGATGGCCAGCCGCCAATCATGTAGTTTGAGAGGTAATCTTGAGTAAACTTCTTCAGGATCCACTGCAAAAGAAAAAAAGATTCAGATATTGTCATCTAACATGTGAGGCCCCAAGACCGACGCATCAGATGCCTTCCATGTTTTCTTAGTTTCATCGAGTGATTTATTTTGTCTGTTGCGTTCATCTTTGCATCATGTGCATTGCATCATGTCATCATGCCATCTTGCCATTTCATTTTTAAAACTCAACTAAATGAAATGAAATGCATAGGTCTTTGATCTAATTAATTTGAGGGAACTCACATGGTGATTTCTCTATATAACATATCCTCCTAATAGTTTTGGAGCTATTATAAATATTCCATTTGTTTGGAATTAACCAGAACACACTTGCAAATAATCACATGCCTTTTTTCCACTTCAAGTTTGGTCCCCTAGCTTTTCCTGTAAATCCTTTTGTCACTTTCCCAAGCTCCACCTAAAATCTCAACATTTTTGGACCTTCGTTTTACCAAGTCCTAGTTCAAACCCATTTGAATTAAATTCAAATGAGTTTGAATTTACATCGTTCAATCTTGGCCATTTCTATTTTTCTCGGACCAAGCATATTTTTGTGAGTCCAAGAAAACAACCCCCATGACCAAGTTCCTTCCCTAATCTTTCCTATCTCTCCTTTCTTTCTTTCTTTTTTTCTGCTATTAGAAAATATGGGGGAGAGAGGAGCAAGCCCAGCCGGCCTCCTGCAGCCCAGCATCTAGGCCCATCCATCCCCTAAGCCCATCCTAACCTATAACCCTAGCCCGCACCAGCGCCCAATCCCCAATTCCCTTGTCTCCCACCTCACGCCGCCAGGGAGAGCCCTGCTCGATCCCCTCTTCCCTCGGTGCGCCGTCTATGAAAGAGAGAGAGAGCTCCACCGCGCCCTCTTCCCGTTTCCCCGTGCCCGAACTCCCATGGCCACCGCCGCCGAGCTCCCAACCTCTGGCAGCCCCTGCTTCAGTCCGGCGCCCTGCTTCTTCCTCGTCATCGGCGATCCACGCCGTCCCTGACCACAGCAAGGCCGCCGCTCCGGCCAAGTTCCTAGTTAGATCCGGCGACCTTCGCCTTGAACCCGCCGTCTCCATCCCATTCCGGGCCTCCTCCACGCAGCCCCTCATCTGCCATGGCCTTCCTCCTCCAGCGCCGCGCCTCCGCCGCCCGCGACCATGGCTATTGCTGCACATGCACGTCGCCCGCCCGACTCTCCTTCTCATGCTCCTCGCCATGGGCGTCTGGCGACCTCCCCTTCCCCTGCTTCTCCTCACCATGCGCCCGAGGTCCATGGCACCTCCAGCCTCCAGGAGCTTCGCCTCCGTAGCCACTCTGTAATGTTGCTGCTCTCCTCATGCGCCTCCGCCTCTGTTGCCTCCGATTGTGGCTGTTTCGTTTTGGGCTTCGTGGAAAAGTCCTCTCCGACAAGTGTACGAGTACAGAGTGTCGCGTCCAGTACCACTACCGATGAACGTTTTGGAATCGCCAAGTCAGACTACAACACGAAGATCATGTACAACTACTGATCCCGTGGATTTCACCAAGTACCTCTACTGATGACCCGAACGTCTATGAATCATGTACGGCTACCGTCGCCGAAGGCCGTCGAGTGAACGTCTACCCACGTCGTGTTCTTTTACCAAGTTCAATGATGACCTCTGAAGAACTCGGATTCACCAAGTTCCACCACCGTCGCCTCCGAAAACCTCAGAGGCGTCAAGTACCTCTCTAAAAAGAACGTGTACCACTACTCCCATGACTTCCTTCTACGACTAATTCCACTACATCGCGAGAACGTCTACTTCCACTATGAACTCGAGCCGTTCCGAAAATGCACGCTTCGAAGGTATAACACTGAGACGATGACCCGTGGACGAATGTTGTGTGATGTATGATATGAACCCCGTGTTTGCACCATGCCCGTTTGTTTCGTTCACGTCCCACATTTGCCATGCCACCGATACTTGGGACACCCGGTATCCGGGATCACTCCCCGTCACTCTTGCATGTTACGCCCATCCACACTTCCTTTTGCACCGGTATCTCCGTGAGCTATCGGATCATCTGAATGTTGTCGGGGCATCATTTCCATTTCGCCGCCGTGGCACCATTTCCGTCGTAGTTTCCATGGCACCCCTTTGTTTCTGCCATGGTGACAAAATGCTTCATAATATTGTCACGTCAACATTTTCATAAAATTGCATAAACTTGCACATGTCATCCGCATCATGATAACAATATTTAAAATGTTTAAATTGTTATTTGCATTAAATTGCTAAATGCATATGGGGATTTACCGGAATTGTTGTTTGATGTTTCCGGCCCAATTTAAATTGCTTAGATAGTGTAGTTTAATTGTGCTTCACCTCTTGCTATGTTAAGAACATTTAAACTTGTTGGGTGCTTAAACAAGAGCGAACTAAATAATTGATGTGGTGTTTCGTCAATATGCAACTCGTTGCATATTGAGCCCCACTTAACTTGTAGTATTGTTTGTGCACTTTGCCATGCCATGAATCATTAAAATGGACATGCATCATACTTGATTGTGCACCATGCCATGTTTATGTGATGGTTGCTTACTATGTTTCCTGCTTCTTTTCGGGTTGCTTCTCTCGTTAGCTTCGGTTTCGTTCCGGAGTTGCGAGGATTCATTCGAATACGTCCGTTTGTCTTCTTCATGGACTCGTTCTTCTTCCTTGCGGGATCTTAGGCAAGATGACCATACCCTCGATATCACTTCTATCTTTTCTTGCTTGTTGTTTGCTCTACCGCTATGTCGCGCTACCTACCACTTGTTATATCATGCCTCGCATATTGCCATGTCAAGCCTCTAACCTTCCTTCCTAGCAAACCGTTGTTTGGCTAAGTTACCGCTTTGCTCAACCCCTCTTATAGCGTTGTTAGTTGCAGGTGAAGTTGAAGATTGTTCCATGTTGGAACATGGAGATGTTAGGATATCACAATATCTCTTATTTTTAATTAATGCATATATATACTTGGTAAAGGGTTTAAGGCTCGGCCTTATGCCTGGTGTTTTGTTCCACTCTTGTCGCCCTAGTTTTCTTCATACCGGTGTTATGTTCCTTGGTTTTGCATTCCTAATGCGGTTGGGGTTATGGGGCCCCTTGACAGTTCGCTTTGAATAAAACTCCTCTAGAAAGGCCCAACCTTGGTTTTACATTTGCCTAACAACCTAAGCCTTTTTCCCTTGGGTTTCCGGAGCTCGAGGGTCATCTTTATTTTAACCCCCCCCCCCCCCGGGCCAGTGCTCCTCTGAGTGTTGGTCCAAACTAGAGGCCTTTGCAACGCCACCTCGGGGAAACTTGAGGGCTGGTTTTAGGTGTATGGATTGCTCATCCGGTGTGCCCTGAGAACAAGATATGTGCAGCTCCTATCAGGATCTATCGGCACATTCGGGCGGTCTTGCTGGCCTTGTTTTACCATTGTCGAAATGTCTTGTAACCAGGATTCCGAGTCTGATCGGGTCTTCCCGGGAGAAGGAATATCCTTCGTTGACCGTGAGAGCTTATGATGGGCTAAGTTGGGACACCCATGCAGGGTATAAACTTTCGAAAGCCGTGCCCGTGGTTATGTGGCAGATTGGAATTTGTTAATGTCTGGTTGTAGAGAACTTGAGACTTGACTTAATTAAAATACATCAACTGTGTGTGTAGCTGTGATGGTCTCTTTTCAGCGGAGTTCGGGAAGTGAACTCGGTATTGGGTTATGTTTGAACGTAAGTAGTTTTAGGATCACTTCTTGATCACCTTTAGCTTCACGACCGTTGTGTTGCTTCTCTTCTCGCTGTTATTTGCGTATGTTAGCCACCATATTTGCATAGTGCTTGCTGCAACTCCACCTCATTACCTTATCCTAGCCATAAGATTAAATAATCTTGATCTCACGGGTGTGAGATTGCTGAGTCCTCGTGACTCACGGATACTTCCAAACAGTTGCAGGTGCTGCTACCGAACTCAAGTGGGAGTTTGACGAGGACCTTGGTCATTACTATGCGTCTTTTCCGGATGATCAGTAGTGGAGCCCAGTTGGGACGATCGGGGATCTAGCATTTGGGGTTTATCTTCCTTTTCTTTTGTCTTTGACCGTAGCCGGTCTTTGATTCTATTTGGATGATGTATGATTTTTTTATGTATTGTGTGAAGTGGCGATTGTAAGCCAACTCCTTGTCCCTTTCTTATTCAGTACATGAGATTGTGTGAAGATTACCCCTCTTACGACAAAACCACCATGCGGTTATGCCTCCAAGTCATGCCTCGACACATGGGAGATATAGCCGCATCATGGGCATTACAAGTTGGTATCAGAGCCATCCCCGACTTAGGAGCCCCCTGCTTGATCGAATCACTGATGTTGTTGAGTTTAGAACAAAATGTTTTGAGTCCTAGGATTATATATATCGGAGAGGAGGATTCTTTTTACTCCTCAGTCCCTTCGTCGCTCTAGTGAGGCCTCCCGACGTAGAAGTTTTGACTTCCCTCTCCTCAAATTTCACGATTTTTTAGGATCACACAGGTATCTTGGAATCGTTCCGATAGTCTTGTGACGAGAACATTGTTCTTGGTGCCTCCTGACATTTAGGGGTTGTGGCAGTGTCCCGGGGAGTTGAGCTCCGAGGTGTTGTCGTCACAATTTTATCGTTGAAGTTCTGGAATACCTGAGTTCGCCGACATCGAAAATCTCTTTTATGCAGTTGTTGGTGAGATAACCTCGACTCATAGTCAAAAAAAAGATAACCTCGACTCCACCCAGTACTGGGGCGGGAATTCGGGATTATTGCCAGAACTCGTATAACGGATGCTTTTCGAAGGTTGAGGTACACGATTTCCGAAGGTTTCTTGGTTATGTGTTGAAGGATGGATACAATTAGATGTAGGGATTGTTAGTTTGGGTGAGATATTATGCTTCCCATGTATCCCCAACACATGATTGCATAACCAGAAAATTATGGGAGTTTATAGGTGGGAATTCAAGTAGCTCCTAGGATATCTTTTCCGATAGATGCATGATATGAGATTGGGGTTCGACGTCTAGTGGTCCGCCTATCCATGGTTGGTTTTACAGTGGTCGCATTGTGTCTTAAAGAGTCGTGGGCTATGCTGACTCGGGGACACTTCGTATGTCATGTGCAATGCCTTGTACATGATGGTGTTGTACGATCGAACCCGTGTGGGCCCCACCATGAAAACTTCGGACGAAATCTCTATCATATGTTTGTTCCGGCTTATTCTGCAAGCCAATCCTTTGTTTTGTTTTGAGCTGTGGTATTCGAGTTGCTTAGATGTCAAGTGTTGATTACATACCTTTCCTAAGTGATGCTCTCATATTTCTATTAGAGTATTAATCCTTCTTGATCATCATGGTTGTCATCTCAATTCTATTTCCAACCGTTGTGCTTCTCTTCAAGTGGATCCGATCATTTCTACATTCGCAAGATCAATTCTAAGTCTTTTAAACGATGTTTGTTTCATCCGTG
Source organism: Triticum aestivum (assembly GCF_018294505.1). NCBI lineage: Eukaryota > Viridiplantae > Streptophyta > Magnoliopsida > Poales > Poaceae > Triticum > Triticum aestivum. The sequence continues at coordinate 428,486,934 of NC_057797.1, forward strand.
CCAAGTTGGCTTTGTTTTCCCGCCCTCCCACCCTTTTTCTTCAACGACTCATATTTCTCAATCAAGTATCCATCTTATGCATGTGAAGTATCTTCATTCATTTCTTTCAATGTTCTTATCCGGTGATTCTCAGGAAGATACTAGCAGAGCTTTGAGTTTATAATTCTTCGTTCTTTTTTGTCTCCGGTGGGTTCAATTCAAGCTTTGTCGATCATATCTTTTCCTCATTTCAAATTCTTTCTCATGCCGGTGCACCTCTTAATCGTTCATCTCTCTCTATTCATATCCGAAGTGCCGAAGATATCTCAAAGATTCGTGTTTCCACTCTGCATTCGTTCAAGCTCTTTCGAGGATGTTATCTCATTCAAGCCATTTAATCCAACCGGTGAAATCCCCCTTGTCAAGCAACCGTTCAACGGTGTATATTTTGAATAGGCCCTAACCCACAGGTCTTTTCCCAGGATCTTACCTGACTCTTCTATTTTCCCGGTGTTATTCTCAAATTCATTTCAAAGTTTGACGTAAGAATGAATTGTCATCGGTCAAATGTCTGTCTCCAAGATCTATCAAATTCTTTTCATCTTTGACTCAACCTTTTCTTTTCTAATCCTTCCGGAGTGTCTCACCAATTCTTAGTGGTATTTCTCGTCGTCATTCTCGGATTTTGAAGACCGAAGATGAGTTCCTCTTAAATCCTTATCCGTTCTCTCAAAGATGCGAAGTTCAAGCATTCTTCATCTTGCATTCCGAAGTGCAATTCTTTCTCCCTTATCTTTTGAGGTGGTGTTATGTCACTCTTGACAATTTCCTTCATGTCTCATGACTCACAAATTGTCAAGAATGAGATATCAAAAGTCCATCAATCTCTTCATTGGAGTTATCTTGGGTTATATTTCACCTAAAGCTTTCCCTAAGGATTGTTGCTATTTATGGTGCTTATAAATGACCCAAGTTCTTCATTTATCCTCCCGGTGAAATAAGCTTCTTGTCTCCTTGTTGATATCAATCCAATCTATTGTTTCCATTAGTGGCAGAATTTCACCTCAGTTTTGAGATGTTTTCCATAATCCCACTACAAGCTTATTCTTTTGTTATTGATTTTCCAACAGCTCCGTTCAACCCTTCTTCGTAAGGATGATTTTCCAATTTATTTGTGGGAGAGGATGTTTTCTCTTCTCTATTCTTTTCATTCCATTCTTTAATTTCTTCCGGAGGCATTGTGATGTTGCTCACTTCGATCCATCATCCCGTTTTTGTCAAAGATCATGTTCTTTCCTTTTTCTTATCCATTCAACTGGAGTGTCATGTCCTTCATTCAAGTTCTCTCATCTTATCAAGTTTTGCCTCCCTTCTCAACCGGAGTGTCGTCTGAAATCTTTCTTACCACTTGTGCCATTCTTTCAATGCTTCCGGGGGAAGTGTGTTGTTGATTTCGTCAAGTATCCTCTCATCTTGTCAAGTGCATATTCTATGCCTTCCATTTCCAACCAGAGTGTTGATGTAATTGATCGATACCATTCCTTGTACGTCTCCTTTCAACCGGAGGGCTTGCATGTACTTCTTGTCCATTGCAACCCTTTTTCTTATGTCTTTCAACCTACAAGGTTCTAGTAATGTTCCTTGTTTCTATTTTCTAACGGAGTGTTTTCAACTTTGTTCATCTTCGTTGTTTTCTTTCTTTCAATTTGTTCAACCTCTCAAGGTTCGTGGTTTCACTCGGTTGTCCAAGAAGCAACTTAGTTTACCTCTCCTCTTCCTTTTCTGCTTCTCTCCGGTGCCATCCTAGATCTCGGGACGAGATCCTCTTGTAGTGGTGGAGTGTTATGACGCCCCAAGACCAATGCTTCAGATGCCTTCCATGTTTTCCGAGTTTCGTTGGGTGATTTGTTTTGTCTGTTGCATTCATCTTTGCATCATGTCATCATGCTATCTTGCCATTTCATTTTTTAAAACTCAACTAAATAAAATGCATAGATATTTGATCTATTTAAATTTAGGGAACTCACAGGGTGATTTCTCTATACAACATATCCTCCTAATAATTTTGGAGCTATTATAAATATTCCATTTGTTTGGAATTAACCGGAACACACTTGCAAATAATCACATGCCTTTTTCCGCTTCAAGTTTGGTCCCCAAACTTTTCCTGTAAATCCTTTCGTCGCTTTCCCGAGCTCCACCTAAAATCTCAACATTTTTGGACCTTCCTTTTACCAAGTCCTAGTTCAAACCCATTTGAATTAAATTCAAATGAGTTTGAATTTACATCTTTCAATCTTGGCCATTTCTATTTTTCTCGGACCAAGCATATTTTTGTGAGTCCAAGAAAACAACCCCCATGCCCAAGTTCCTTCCCTAATCTTTCCTATCTCTCTTTTCTTTTCTTTTCTTTTTTTTTCTGCTATTACAAAATATGGGGGAGAGAGGAGCAAGCCCAGCCGGCCTCCTGCAGCCCAGCATCTAGGCCCAACCATCACCTAAGCCCATCCTAACCTATAATACTAGCCCGCACCAGGGCCCGATCCCTAGTTCCCTCATCTCCCACCTCACGCCGCCAGGGAGAGCCCTGCTCGATCCCCTCTTCCCTCGGTGCACCGTCTGTATGTGAGAGAGAGAGCTCCGACGTGCCCTATTCCCGTTTCCCCGTGCCCAAACCCCCATGGCCGCTGCCGCTGAGCTCCCAGCCTCTAGCAGCCCCTGCTACAGTCCGGCGCCCTGCTTCTTCCTCGTCAACGGCGAGCCACGCCGTCCCAGACCACAGCAAGGCTGCCGCTCCGGCCAAGTTCCTAGTTAGATCCGGCGACCTTCGCCTTGAACCCCCCGTCTCCGTCCCACTCTGGGCCTGCTCCACGCAGCCCCTCCTCTGCCATGGCCTTCCTCCTCCAACGACGCGCCTCCGCCACCCGCGACCATAGCTGTTGCTGCACATGCACGTCGCCCGCCCGACCTCCTTCTCCCGCTCCTCGCCATGGGCGTCTGGCGACCCCCCCTTCCCCTGATCCTCCTCACCATGCGCCCGAGGTCCATGGCACCTCCAGCCTCCAGGAGCTTCGCCTCCCTTGCTCCACGCCAAGGGCGATGGTAGCCACTCCGTCCTGCTGCTGCTCTTCTCATGCGCCTCTGCCTTTGTTGCCTCCGATTGTGGCTGTTTCGTTTTGGGCTTCGTGGAAAACTCATCTCCGATAAGTGTACGAGTACACACTGTCGCGTCCAGTACCAGTACCGATGAACGTTTTGGAATCGCCAAGTCAGACTACAACGCGAAGATCATGTACAACTACTGATCCCGTGGATTTCACCAAGTACCTCTACTGATGACCCGAACGTCTATGAATCATGTACGACTACCGTCGCCGAAGTCCGTCGAGTGAACGTCTACCCACGCCGTGTTCTTTTACCAAGTTCGATGACGACCTCCGAAGAACTCGGATTCACCAAGTTCCACCACCGTCGCCTCCGAAAACCTCGGATGCGTCAAGTACCTCTCTAAAAAAGAATGTGTACCACTACTCCCCGACTTCCGTGTACGACTAATTCCACTACATCGCGAGAACGTCTACTTCCACTATGAACTCGACCGGTTCCGAAAATGCACGCTTCGAAGGTATAACGCTGAGACGATGACCCGTGGACGAATGTTGTGTGATGTATGATATGAACCCCATGTTTGCACCGTGCCCGTTTGTTTCATGCACGCCCCACGTTTGCCATGCCACCAATACTTGGGACACTCGGTATCCGAGATCACTCTTCGTCACTCTTGCATGTTACGCCCATCCACACTTCCTTTTGCACCGGTATCTCCGTGAGCTACCGGATCATCTGAATGTTGCCGGGGCATCATTTCCGTTTTGCCGTCGTGGCACCATTTCCGTCGTAGTTGCAGTGGCACCCCTTTGTTTCCGCCATGGTGACAAAATGCTTCATAATATGCTCATGTCAACATTTTCATAAAATTGCATAAACTTGCACATGTCATCTGCATCATGATAACAATATTTAAAATGTTTAAATTGTTGTTTGCATTAAATTGCTAAATGCATATGGGGATTTATCGGAATTGTTGTTTGATGTTTTCGGCCCCATTGAAATTGCTTAGATAGTGTAGTTTAATTGTGCTTCACCTCTTGCTATGTTAAGAACATTTAAATTTGTTGGGTGCTTAAACAAGAGCGAACTAAATAATTGATGTGGTGTTTCGTCAATATGCAACTCATTGCATATTGAGCCCCACTTAACTTGTAGTATTGTTTGTGCAATTTGCCATGCCATGAATCATTAAAATGGACATGCATCATACTTGATCGTGCACCATGCCATGTTTATGTGATGGTTGTTTACTATGTTGCCTGCTTCTTTCTGGGTTGCTTCTCTCGTTAGCTTCGGTTTCATTTCGGAATTGTGAGGATTCATTCGACTACGTCTGTTTGTCTTCTTCATGGACTCGTTCTTCTTCCTGGCGGGATCTTAGGCAAGATGACCATACCCTCGATATCACTTCTATCTTTGCTTGCTAGTTTTTCGCTCTACCGCTATGTCGCGCTACCTACCACTTGTTATATCATGCCTCGCATATTGCCATGTCAAGCCTCTAACCCTCCTTCCTAGCAAACCATTGTTTGGCTAAGTTACCTCTATGCTCAGCCCCTCTTATAGCGTTGTTAGTTGCAGGTGAAATTGAAGATTGTTCCATGTTAGAACATGGAGATGTTGGGATATCACAATATCTCTTTTTTTAATTAATACATCTATATACTTGGTAAAGGGTTTAAGGCTCAGCCTTATGCTTGGTGTTTTGTTCCACTCTTGTCGCCCTAGTTTCCGTCATACCGGTGTTATGTTCCTTGGTTTTGCATTCCTAATGCGGTTGGGGTTATGGGGCCCCCTTGACAGTTCGCTTTGAATAAAACTCCTCTAGCAAGGCCCAACCTTGGTTTTACATTTGCCTAACAACCTAAGCCTTTTTCCCTTGGGTTTCCGGAGCCCGAGGGTCATCTTTATTTTAACCCCCCCCCCCCCCCGGCCAGTGCTCCTCTGAGTGTTGGTCCAAACTAGAGCCCTTTGCAGCGCCACCTCGGGGAAACTTGAGGGATGGTTTTTGTTGTATGTCTTGCCCATCCGGTGTGCCCTGAGAACGAGATATGTGCAGCTCCTATCGGGATTTGTCGGCACATTTGGGCGGTCTTGCTGGTCTTGTTTTACCATTGTCGAAATGTCTTGTAACCGGATTCCGAGTCTGATCGGGTCTTCCCGAAAGAAGGAATATCCTTCGTTGACCGTGAGAACTTGTGATGGGCTAAATTGGGACACCCCTGCAGTATAAACTTTCAAAATCCGTGCCCGCGGTTATGCAGAAGGGAATTTGTTAATGTTCGGTTGTAGAGAACTTGAGACTTGACTTAATTAAAATACATCAACTGTGTGTGTAGCCGTGATAGTCTCTTTTTGGCGGAGTCCGGGAAGTGAACACGGTTTTGGGTTATGTTTGAACGCCTTTAGCTTCACGACCTTTGCGTTGCTTCTCTTCTCGCTCTTATTTGCGTATGTTAGCCACCATATTTGCTTAGTGCTTGCTGCAGCTCCACCTCATTACCTTATCCTACCCATAAGCTTAAATAGTCTTTATCTCGCGGGTGTGAGATTGCTGAGTCCTCATGACTCACGGATACTTCCAAACAGTTGCAGGTGCCGATGATACTAGTGCAGGTGATGCTACCGAACTCAAGTGGGAGTTTGACGAGGACCTTGGTCGTTACTATGTGTCTTTTCCGGATGATCAGTAGTGGAGCCTAGTTGGGACGATCGGGGATATAGCATTTGGGGTTTATCTTCCTTTTCTTTTGTATTTGACCGTAGCCGGTCTTTGAGTGTATTTGGATGATGTATGATTTATTTATGTATTGTGTGAAGTGGCGATTGTAAGCCAACTCCTTATTCATTTCTTATTCAGTACAAGGGATTGTGTGAAGATTACCCCTCTTGCGAAAAAACCACCATCCAGTTGTGCCTCCAAGCTGTGCCTCGACACATGGGAGATATAGGCGCATCCTGGGTGTTACACAACACAACTCATTACGGGCAGTAAAAAGAAGGCTACAGGGTTCTTACTTACCATCGTGCAGTTCACTGTTGTCTTGCATAAAGTGTACACAAATAGTTCGATTGACATCTTTTGACCCATTTTAGTAACAATCTTTATCAATTTCCTCACTTGATGCTGGTTCATGAATATCCCATTGCCCCATATGCAGAAAGGTTCAAAGTGTGGATCTTTGGCAATGATATATGTACCTAAAAGCACCAAGTTAATATTAGAAGATAAACAACAATTGAAAAATGATGTAGTACAACACTCCATCCATCCCATTATATAAGATTTTATTACATGTATATCTAGACATCATTAGAACATTAAGGTAACACTCTTCCTTGTTGCTATGTAGCATGGGATTGCATATTTAGTCATTCAGTACAATGCATGTTGCTAAACAACAACTGAAAAACGAAAAGGCATGTTAACTGCAATATCCTTAACATCAACCAAATATCGTAATTCATAGTGGTATTGTTGAAATCGAACTGCAAGTTAAAGGACTAAAACCCTTAGTGGATATATATATATATATATATATATATATATATATATATATACTCCAGCAATTGTTGGCCTTTTCTAGTCTATCCCCTAAACTTAAGGTTGTAAACTTCAATTTGATCAAGTTCAAAACAGGTTCAACCGAAAGTAGCATGCATTCAAACATAAACATATATAGTTTTGCATAATCGAACATAAAACATAAGTTTAAACTAAGCTAAACTACTTTTGGTCGAAGTAGAGGTCGAGCCAATCCGTCCTCGTCATGTACGGTGTGCCGCGAGCCGGGTCCAGGCCAGTACCGTCGTCGGGGTCGTTCGGGATGGCACTCCACCACTCGTCGACGTCGATCTCCTCGTCCTCGAGGCCCACCTCGACGCCCTCCGCGCCGCTATCGTCGCCGCCTTCGACCTCGTCATCAGAGGAGAGCGTGATAACGTCGCCTCCGTCCTTGCCACCTTCGACCTCTTCATCGGAGGAGAGCATGATAACCTCGCCGCCCTCCACGCCGGCAAAGATCACCTGCTCCTCCTCCACGAGCTCCGGGTGTGCCGGCGGAGCTCTTGCATGTAGGCCTCGTCGGCGGCCTCGGCCTCGAGACGCTCCCAGGCTTCGCGGTCCTTCTGCGCCATAGCCGAGCTCACCACCCCTGGCTCTGGCGGAACGAGGTGGACAGGATGTGTGCCAAAGGGGAAATTGAGCCTAGCCGCCGTGCCATGGTAGCGGACCTACCAGCGGTCGTACTCCATGGCCGCGAGCTCGGCCGTGTGGAAGCTACCGAGCCACCGGCGGGTGTGGGTCTCTCGATCCGTAATCTCGGCGACCCACGTCCCCCACCGCCACTACCAGACCCCGAGGTAGGACTCCGTCGGCTGTCGGGTCCGGGCGAGGACGGGGAAGTCCTCGAACCAGCGTAGAGACGTGGCAGTGGGCGGATCGGGGGACCGGCGACGGCGGATCGGGCCTGCGGAGGACGATGGGGACACCTCGGCGGCCACCTCGCCTGCATCGGGCGAAAAGGCCACGATAAACCTCTTTTTGCGATTGGCTACTCGAGGTCCCCGGCACACAAGCAGAGGTTGAGGATGGAGACGCCGACTATGGCGGCGACCTACCAATGGTTTCGAGGGTTGAGTGTGTCTGTGTGAGCGGAGGTTGTGTTTGAGGAAATACTGCTGCAACTAAAAATTTTACTAGGCGGGAGTAACAAGGCGGGGTACTCAAAATTTGGATCAAGGGCGAGCAGATATTTTTGAGATTGCGAGGGATGCAGAGATGGGAGAAAAATGCTGGGGCTACTAAAATTTGAATCAAGGGACTGAAGAAGAGCGGGAGTAATAGACATCGCACACGGTCCGCACATACTAATCGTGTGCTATCAAGCATTAAAACCTTCCAGCCCGTAGATATTTTTGAGATTGCAAGGGATGCAGAGGCGGGAGTTTCAGGGGAGTGAGCTAGAGTGCTTGACACGCCGACTGTGGACTGTAGCCGACGCACCTTTTCACGTAAGCCATAGGCAAACTATACACCCACGGTGCTCCAAGATATTTTGTACTACATCTCACATGGTTGGTGAGAATAAATTGTGTGGGATCTACTTGATTGGAATTACAAAATGGGGTCACAGCGGCAACGGACAGTGTTTGAATTGCTAGACCTTGTATCTGCAGTGAACATGCAACTCTATGTGTGTCGTAAAAGAATTGGAATTATTCAGGGTTCGCTTGGACATTTCATACATTAAACTGGTTTTCTAGCCATTTCAGGTGCCCGATTCAAAATTAAACTACATGTACATGCTCCAGGACATACAAATTGGTTGAAAAATCAAATATGTGTCCTTCTGTGCATGCTTAAGTCCCATGGAAGAAATGGAATGAATTTTCCAGGGTTCGTTTGGCCTTTTTTATACATTAATTGGTTCCCTAGGCATTTTATGTGCATAATTCAAATTTGAACTACAAGCACATGCTGCAATGCACTAAAGTTGGTTGAAAAATCACATGTGTGTCCTTGGGTGAATTTCTAGGTCCCATGCAAGAGATGGGAGTGAATTTCAAACACCAGGGCACTGTTGATTGCCGGCAAAACATTGAGATACCTGGTTTTTAAATTCTAGTAAATCCAGAACTCGTATGAAATTCATGAAACTTGGCATGCTATCATGGAGCGGCATCAACATGCCATGGTGAAAATTTTGTCCCATTTGAGGCAGGTTTGGGTATAAGCTTCTCACAAACAGAGCTTCTCACAACAAGCATGATGGTTTCGATAGGGAACGTACCACCTTTGGGGACAGGACGATATCCGTTGCCTGTTATTGCTTTCAAAAAAATTCTAGTGTCAACACAGAACAACATGAGTGTTGTGTTCAATCTTGGAATTTTTCGGGTTCGTTTGGCCTTTTTTATGCATTAACTTGGTTTTCTAGGCATTTTATGTGCATAATTCAAATTTGAACTACAAGCACATGCTCCAATGCACCAAAGTTGGTTGAAAAATCACATGTGTGTCCTTGGGTGAATTTCTAGGTCCCATGCAAGAGATGGGAATGAAATTCAAACACCGTGGCACTATTGATTGGCGGCAAAATGTTGAGATGCCTTGTTTTTAAATTCTAGTAAATCCAAAACTCGTCTGAAATTCATGAAACTTGGCATGCTAGCATGGAGCGGCATGAACATGCCGTGGTGAAATTTTTGTCCCATTCGGGGCAGGTTCGGGTATAAGCTTCTCACAAACCAGAGCTTCTCACAACAAGCATGATGGTTTCGATAGGGAACGTACCACCTTTGGTGAAGGGACGATATCCGTTGCCTCTTATTGCTTTCAAAATGTTTGTAGTATCAACATAGAATAACAGGAGTGTTGTGTTCAATCTTGGAATTTTTCGGGGTTCGTTTGGCCTTTTTTATACATTAACTGGGTTTTCTAGGCATTTTATGTGCATAATTCAAATTTGAACTACAAGCACATGCTCCAATGCACCAAAGTTGGTTGAAAAATCACATGTGTGTCCATGGGTGAATTTGTAGGTCCCATGCAAGAGATAGGAATGAAATTCAAACACCAGGGCTCTGTTGATTGCCGGCAAAACATTGAGATGCCTGGTTTCTAAATTCTAGTAAATCCAAAACTTGTCTGAAATTCATGAAACTTGGCATGCTATCATGGAGCGGCATCAACATGCCGTGTTAAAAAATTTGTCCCATCTGGCGCAGGTTCGGGTATATGCTTCTACAAACCGGAGCTTCTCACAACAAGCATGATGGTTTCGGTAGGGAACGTCCCACCTTTGGCGAGGAAACGATATCCATTATCTCTTATTGCTTTCAAAAAATTTCTCGTGTCAACATAGATCAACATGAGTGTTCTGTCAATTTTTGGGATTTTTCGGGGTTCGTTTGGACATTTTATGCATTAACTGGGATTTCTAGGCATTTTATGTGCATAATTCAAATTTGAACTACAAGCACATGCTCCAATGCACCAAAGTTGGTTGAAAAATCACATGTGTGTCCTTGGGTGAATTTCTAGGTCCCATGCAAGAGATGGGAATGAAATTTAAACACCATGGCACTGTTGATTGCCGGCAAAACGTTGAGATACCTTGTTTCTAAATTCTAGTAAATCCAAGACTCGTCTGAAATTCATGAAACTTGGCATGCTATCATAGAGCGCCATGAACATGCCGTGGTGAAAATTTTGTCCCATTTGGGCCAGGTCCGGGTATAAGCTAATCACAAACCAGAGCTTCTCACAACAAGCATGATGGTTTCGATAGGGAACGTACCACCTTTGGGGATGGGACGATATCCATTGCCTCTTATTGCTTTCAAAAAATTTCTTGTGTGAACATAGAACAACAGGAGTGTTATTTCAATTTTTGGGATGTTTCGGCGTTCGTTTGGACATTTTTGTGCATTAAATGAGTTTTCAATGCATTTATGTGCATAATTCAAATTTGAACTACATGCACATGCTCCAGTATATATAAAAATTGGTAAAAGGTCAAATATGTGTCCTTCGGTGCATGCTTAGGTCCCATGAAATGGGAATGAATTTCAAATACCAGGGCACCGTTGATTGCCGGCAAATCATTGAGAGGCCTCGTTTTTAAATTCTAGTAAATCCAAAACTTGTCTAAAATTCATGAAACTTGGCATGCTATCATGGAGCGGCATCAACATGTCGTGTTAAAAAATTTGTCCAATTTGGGGCAGCTTCGGGTATATGCTTGTCACAAACCATAGCTTCTCACAACAAGCATGATGGTTTCGGTAGGGAACGTCCGACCTTTGGGGACGAAACGATATCCATTGCCTCTTATTGCTTTCAAAAAATTTCTCGTGTCAACATTGAACAACAAGAGTGTTGTGTCAATTTTTGGGATTTTTCGGGGTTCGTTTGGACATTTTTATGCATTAACTGAGTTTTTAATGCATTTATGTGCATACTTCAAATTTGAACTACATGCACATGCTCTAGTGCATATAAATTGGTTGAAAAATCAAATCTGTGTCCTTAGGTGCATGCTTAGGTCCCATGCAAGGGATGGGAATGAATTTCAAACAACAGGGCACCGTTGATTGCCGGTAAAACATTGAGATGCCTCATTTTTAAATTCTAGTAAATCCAAAACTCGTCTGAAATTCATGAAACTTGGCATGCTTTCATGGAGTGGCATCAACATGCCGTGGTAAAAATTTTGTCCTGTTTGGGGCAGATTTGGGTATATGCTTCTCACAAACCAGATCTTCTCACAACAAGCATCATGGTTTCGGGAGGGAACGTCCCACCTTTGGGGACGAAACGATATCCACTGCCTCTTATTGCTTCCAAAAAAATTCTCGTGTAACATAGAACAACATGAATGTTTGTGTCAATTTTTGTGATTTTTTCGGTTCTTTTGGACATTTTTATGCATTAACCGAGTTTTCAATGCATTTATGTGCATAATTCAAATTTGAACTACATGCACATGCACCAGTGCATATAAATTGATTGAAAAATCAAATGTGTGTCCTTGGGTACATGCTTAGGTCCCATGCAAGAAATGGGAATGAATTTCAAACACCAGGGCACCGTTGATTGCCGAAAAAACATTGAGATGCCTGGTTTTTAAATTTTAGTAAATCCAAAACTCGTCTGAAATTCATGAAACTTGGCATGCTATCATGGAATGGCACCCGACGTGATGTGGTATTTTTCTTGTCCATTTTGAGAGAAGGCGCACTCAAATAATGGCATCCAACAAAGGCATTTTGAAAAACTAGTTGCCACTTTAATATATCAAAAGTTTGTATAGTTAAAACTGTGTTCGTTCTGTTAACCATTCATGTGATGCCACGTGTCTTGGTTTTAATGGCTGTAGGAGGGTCCATGCGGACAACTGCTTGACCTTGACTGAACGGGAGGTGTGTTGTAACACCCACAATGCAGCTATATCTCCCACGTGTTGGGGCACGACTTAGAGGCATAGCCGCATGATAGGTTTGTCACAAGAGGGGTAATCTTCACACAATCCCATGTACTGAATAAGAAAGGGATAAAGAGTTGGCTTACAATCGCCACTTCACACAAATACAAGTTAAACATACATCATCCAGAATACAATCAAGGTCCGACTACGGAACCAAAATAAAGGAAGACAACCCCAAATGCTAGATCCCCGATCGTCCCAACTGGGCTCCACTACTGATCAACAGGAAAAGACACAACACGACGATCAAGATCTTCATCAAGCTCCCACTTGAGGTCGGTTGCGTCACCTGCACTGGTATCGTTGGCACCTGCAACTATTTGGAAGTATCTGTGAGCCACGAGGACTCAACAATCTCACACCCGCGAGATCAAGACTATTTAAGCTTATGGGTAGGGTAAGGTAGAGAGGTGGAGCTGCAGCAAGCACTAAGCATATATGGTGGCTCACATACGCAAATAAGAGCAAGAAGAGAAGAAACGCAACGATCGAGAAGCTAGAAGTGATCAAAAGGTGATCCTGAAACTACTTACGTGCAAGCATAACGCAAGACTGTGTTCACTTCCCGGACTCCGCCGGAAAGAGACCATGACGGCTAGACACACGTTTGATGCATTTTAATGAAGTCAAATGCTAAGTTCTCTACAACCGGACATTAGCAAATTTCGATCTGCCCATAACCGTGGGCACGGCTCTCGAAAGTTTATACCCTGTAGGGGTGTCCCAACTTAGCCCATCACAAGCTCTCACGGTCAATGAAGGATATTCCTTCTCCCAGGAAGACCCGATCGGACTCGGAATCCCGGTTACAAGACATTTCGACAATGTTAAAACAAGACCAGCAAAGCCGCCTGGATGTGTCGACAAATCCCGATAGGAGCTGCACATATCTCGTTCTTAGGGCACACCGGATTGTCCAAGCTTCCGGTAGGCCAGCCCAGAGTTGCCCCTGGTAGCCACCGGCGACTGACAGGTTGGACCAACACTCAGAGGAGCACTGGCCTGGGGGGGGGGGGTTAAAATAAAGATGACCCTCGGGCTCCAGAAACCCAAGGGAAAAAGGCTTAGGTTGTTAGGCAAATGTAAAAACCAAGGTTGGGCCTTGCTGGAGGAGTTTTATTCAAAGCGAACTGTCAAGGGGTTCCCATAACACCCAACCGCGTAAGGAATGCAAAATCAAGGAACATAACACCGGTATGATGGAAACTAGGGCAGAAAGAGTGGAACAAAACACCAGGCATAAGGCCGAGCCTTCCACCCTTTACCAAGTATATAGATGCATTAATTAAAATAAGAAGTATTGTGATATCCCAACATATCCATGTTCCAACATGGAATAAACTTCAGCTTCACCTGCAACTAACAGCGCTATAAGAGGGGCTGAGCAAAAGTGGTAACTTTGCCAAACAACGGTTTGCTAGGAAGGAGGGTTAGAGGCTTGACATGGCAATATTGGAGGCATGATAAACAAGTGGTAGGATAGCGCGGCATAACGGTAGAGCGAACAACTAGCAAGCAAAGATAGAAGTGATTTCGAGGGTATGGTCATCTTGCTTGAGATTCCGCAAGGAAGAAGAACGGGTCCATGAAGAAGACAAATGGACGTAGTCGAACGGATCCTCACAAATGCAACGTTACCAGAACTAACAAGAAAAAGCAACACCGGAAAGAAACAAACAACATGGTAAACAACAATCACTTAAACATGGCATGATGCACAAACAAGTACGATGCATGTCCGGTTTAAAGAGGCATGGCATGGCAAAGTGCACAAACAAAACTACAAGTTAAGTGGAGCTCAACATGCAACGAGTTGCATAGTGACGAAACACCACAACAATTATTTAGTTCTCTCCCGTTTAAGCTACTCAACAAAATTAAATGTTGTTAAACATGGCAAGAGGTGAGGCAAAAGTAAACTACACAATCTAAACAATTTGAATGGGGCCGGAAACATCAAACAACAATTCCGGTAAATCCCCATATGCATTTAGCAATTTAATGCAAACACCAAATTAAACATTTTAAATGTTATTATCATGATGCGCATGACATGTTCAAGTTTATGCAATTTTTATGAAAAATGTTGATAAGAGCATGTTATGAAGCATTTGTCATCATGGCGGAAACGAAAGGGGTGCCACGACAATGACAACGGAAATGGTGCCATGGCAACATTTCGGTTCCGGTAGCTCAGGGAGATACCGGTGCAAAAGGAAAAGTGACGGGAGCGTGTCATGCAAGGATGGTGGGGTTCTCCAGGATACCGGGTTCCCACATGTCGGTGACAAGGCAAAAGAGGGGCAACGTGCACTGACAATTCGGACTCGAGGCGAACAAGGGTGCATCTCATACAACATGCATTCATTACTTCATGGGCATCGTCTCGGGGTTATACCTTCGAAGCATGCATATGGGACGGTTCGGGTTTCGGTGCAATGAAGAGGAAGTGGACGTTCCCGGGACGGTCGTAATACAAGTAGTCGTACTATTGGTCCTCGGCGTTGGTAGTGGTACTAGCGATCTTGGTGACGGTAGTCGTTCAGGTTCTTAGTGGCACAAGTTTCCATAGATGTTCGGGGTCGTCGGTAGAGGTACTCGCGGTCCGGTCTTGACGGTCTCGTTTTTGCGACGGTATCGTACTAGTCGGCGGTAGTGGAACTTGACGGATCCGAGCTCTTTGAGGATCATCGTGGTACTCGTTCATGTTGTAGTCATACATGTTCAAGAAGAAACTTATGCGGCATCGTGGAACTTGGCATATCCAAAGGGTACTTGACGGGTCCGAGGCCTCCGGCCGTAGTGGTACTTGCTGTTACCGGTAGTCGAACTTGAGGTGCTCCTGGCGTCTGACTTGCGGCGTTGTACAGAACCATGGTGAGGTTCAGCACGAGAGGAGGGACGCGGGCAGCAAGGCGACGGCAATAGAGCATCCGTGGATGGCAGCAGCGCCATGGGAGGCAGCCGAAGGGAGCAATAACTCGGGCGTCGGGGTGTAGGACGAAGCAGACGCGAGGCAGGCTTGTAGAGCAACAGCGGCGAGGCGAACCAGGCGGAGGCGCTGGAGGCTGGCGACGAAGAAGCAGAGGCATGGGCATCGTACCATGGTGATGGGGAGACGATGCGGAGGAGGGTAGGAGGTGCCAGAAGCGGACGACGAAAGGCGTGTGGAGGTGACCGACGAGCACCGACTTGGGGAGCTCCTGCTCAAGCCCGTACGCGAAGGGAGGCATGGGGCTGCATGCCTCGGGCGGCGAGGAGGCTCCATGGAGGAAGGAGGCCGGCTAAGAAGCAGGAGGGCGCGGGGCGTGCAGCTCCGCAAGCACCAGGCGGAGGAGGAGAAGGGGCGCCATGGATGGGGCCTGCGGAGGGGAGGAGGCACGACGGACGAGTGGGAGGCTCGCAGGGCCTCGGGCGCGACGTGCAGAGGAGGCAGCGCCTCGGCGCACAGCAAGGATGTAGCGGCGCAGCGCTAGAGCATGGCAGGAGGAGCAGAGCAGTCACGAGCTTGGGCCAAGGTGCAGCGCCATGGATGGGTTCGAGGGAGATCGAGGAGAGGGACTCCTCTGGCGGCGCTGGACGGAAGGGAACGAGGGAAGGGGAGAGGAGATGGGATCAGACATGGGGCTCCTGGCAGTGGGGTGGAGTCGAGGGAGAGGGAGAGATGGGATCGGGCATGCCCCTTGGGCCGGCTAGGTTTAGGTGCAGGTGGGCCTAAATGGCCTGCTGGGCTCCCTTCTCTCCCTCTCTTATTTTATATAAACAAAAAATAACAAATAAGAAAAAGAGAAGAAAGGAGGTATTGGGGAAGAAGTAGGACACACGGATAATTTTCCGGACCCACAAAACTGAGCTTGATCCGAGAATATAGAAGTTGGCACGAATGAAAGATTTAAATTCAAACTCATTTGAATATCATTCAAATGGGTTTGAATTGGGGATAGGTTTTAGAAGTGCTCAAAAATGTTGAGATTAAAGAAAGAGCCTCGATAGATGGGAAAAGAATTAGGCAAAGTTAGAGAGTCAAAACTTGAAGAAGGAAAGGAAGGGATTTAACATGCACGTGTGTTGCGGTAAATTCCAAATTAATGGAATATATTTTTATAGCTCCCTAATAATATAGGGAGGATATATGTTATAAAGAGAAATCACCATGTGAGTTCCCTCAATTTAAATAGATCAAAGATCTATGCATTTTATTTGGTTGAGTTTAAAAAAATGAAATGGCATGATGGCATGATGACATGATGTAATGCTCAAGATGCAAAGATGAATGCAACAGACAAAAGAAATGACCCGACGAAACTCGGAAAACATGGAAGGCATCTGAAACTCCGGTTTTGGGGCATTACACGTGCGAGCGCAGTCCGGTGCGCAGGCCGGCCGAGAGGCATGCAAGCTGTCCTCCAATGCGCGGGCTCATCGGGAAGCATGCGAGTTGTACGCTGCGCAAGCTCACTAGGAAGCGAGCCCTTTGACTTGCATGGCCGCCCGCCTTCCTCTCCATTAATGGTGCCCGAGCCCTGTTTAATACGGGCGGCCTCTCTGTTCGCCTCCCATTCCCCTCCCCCTGCAGACCTCCACCATCGTGGCGCAGAATGATCATCTGCCACTAGTCTTCAAGTTTGGTGAACTCGACTCCGAGCCGGAGGAGATAAAAAATAAGGAGGAATGGGGCCTCACGGACATGGCCCAAAACGAGCTGGCCGCGGCGGTTGCTGCCCCCGCTCCCATCCCTGCGCCCGCGCCAGCGACCATCCTCGTAGCACTGACGGGCTGGTCGCCCAGCACTATCGCAGAGCTGGAAGGAGCGGGCGTCAGCGAGGTCTACGCGGACCCATGCGAGCTCGTGTACATGCCAGCGCCAACGCCCGTGCCTATGCCCGTGCGCGCTCCTCCACCCACCGTGGCGCCGGCCCCCGTGCGTTTCGCTGCACCCACCACGCCCGTGCGCGCCCCTCCACCCACCACGCCACCGGTCCCCGTGCGTTTGGCTGCACCTGGCGCGCCCGTGCCCGTGCGCCCCCCCCCCTCAGCGGCATGGGACACTAGCGTCGACCGCTACCTCTCAGCGGCACCAGTTGCTGTCCTCCCTTGCCCCGCCCGTCGATCGAGCGACGACATGTGATTTACAAGTGAAGAACATTTTGTGCTGCGTTGAAGACTTCAACAACGGCGTCCCGGAGGACGACAACGACAACGACGGCGCGGCACGCCGCCTCCGCCGCCACCAAAAATAGTTTTTTGGGGTTTCGCAGTATGACTGAATGAAAGATATGGTTTGAACGAACTTGCATTTTTCTTGATTAATGTACAGACTTATCAAACGATTTTCTTTTGTAAAAACGTCAACGGTTTTTAAATATAAACTCATCGCAAACATTTTAGTTAGAACACCCGTATGCAAACCGACAGCTTCCCCAAGAGGCCAAGGGAAAATGTGCCGAGCAGGATTTATGCATCCCTTCAATGCAAACGGTTGTTTTGCATGACCCGTGTGCAACCACGTACAAACAATTGGGTAAGACTTGCATATCTGTCATTTTGGGTATGTTGCCATTTCTCAAACTAGAAAGATTGACATTTGTTTATCTAGTAACATTGCCATTTGTTAACCTTGTAACACTGCGATTTGTCAAAATATGCAGCTACAAATCACTCGCACTATCTAATTTTTGCAACTAAAATCACTAGCACTGTTCATATGGACACCACTAGCAGGCGTGAGTTCATGGACGCATATGCAAATGTACCATTGATTACATACAACAAGTCATCAACCCACAACGACAACGAGGATACATGTTGGATTATAGATCATGTCCAACAAAACATTCTAGTAAAGTTTTTCTCGCACAACAAATAACAAAGCGATGAAATGAACTTCAGCTCAACCACTCTTCTGCGTTGGAAATGCTTGCTTTGAACCAGAAGTGATTCTCTGGGAAGGGCCATCTACTGTCAATCTTGAGACCAATACAGAACTGATCATCGCGGCTGAAGCGGCCTATGTCAGGACCCATATTGGGACGGTAGGGAAGCATAGTAATGTCCGAAGTATAGATACAGTTGCTTCTCATAAATGGTAGTAACGTTGTGTCAACGACAGCTGGATCTCCTTCCACCATCATTGGATAGTTTTGTCCAAGGAAGAGCGAGTTTCCTCCAAGACTTTCAATACTGAACCAGGGAGAAGGTGTTGGCGCTAGTACACTAGTATCCATCCTGAATACCCTGCAACGGATGTTGGAATAGGTCCGGAGAGTGCGACCATATGAGACAACACCTACTTCCTTAGTAACATTAGCAGTGCCCCGTATACACACAAGAAGAGGTGATCCATCAGAATAAGTTGCTAGGTGCCACTGAGCATATGGGTCCTGCTCGTCCTCATGCTCGTGAATAAAATTTTCAAGTACAAGTGGTGGAATGTTCACACGTCCTTGGAAACACAAGAAGGTTAATTAGTAAAGGGAAACTAGCTAACCTGCATGCATGTGGATGAAACAATTATAATTACGATGGAAGACAAACGTACCGAAATCATAAGGATTCCATGCAAAAACAGTGCCACGAGTTGTGGCAGCAAACACAAGACCCTCGTATTGAATTGCATCACAGTACTCATCCATGTATGGAAACTGATTTTTGAGCAATATCCATCGATTCGAACCATGAAGGAGGGCAACAAGCTTGTCGAAGATAGCGACAACATAAGCATTCCTATAACCCCAAGAATGGTTGGGAACTCAACAAATTGCTATCTTTCGTAGACGATAGTCAGCATGATCATATTTGAACTCACATAGAATACCGGTGTACTCAACCTTTGGGCAGTCGTCTGAGATTTTTCGAAGTGGAACCCGGTGACGAGTGTACACATTCACAAGTTCCCACTCGCAGTTGTACCCAATATAAATAACCCAATCTCCATTTGCGCCTGCCCAAGCCTTGCCCTCAAGTGTTGGCATATTAACATCATACGTATCATTATCAAGAGGCATCAACTTACACAAGGTGAGGCTTCCCTTGTCCCCATGCCAGACAGCAGGGTCACAGCGAAGAAGATAGGGGAGATCAAACAGCTCCTGGACCCTTGGGTTCCTTGTAATGATGTTATTACTTGAGTCGAGAATGGTCTTAACAAACCTGCTATGCTAGCTGAGGTGACGACATCGCACTGATCAATGAGTTCCTCCACTGCGTCATCATTCAGATCGGGGCAAGAATAACAAGGTCATTTCCGGCTTGTTCCCTCCATGGAGAAGACGATCAAACAATGGCAGAAGGAAGGGTGAAGGCAAATGGAGGAGGGAGGAAGAGCTAGCGTGCGACAGTAGTTCCAAATCAAGAGGGAAAGGCAAAGAGTTAGTGGACGGTTGCCACGGTACACGAAGAGGCGCCTGGGGAGCGAACGGTTGTCACAGAGGTCACACACTGACGACAAGGGCCAAGTGAACCGCATGCAATCCCATCGCACAACACACACGTCTTGTTAGGTGGAACCGTTGTTGTTCTCTTGTGTCAACGCAAACAGTTCATCCGAGTGAACCGCATGCCGTATATCGCACACACCTTGATCTGGCTGACCGTTTATTTTGTGTTGCCTAATCACAAACAGTTCATCCGAGTGAACCGTATGTTGTATATCGCACACACCCTCATCTGGCTGCCCGTTTCTTTTGTGTTGCCTAATCACAAATAGTTCATCCGAGTGAATCGTATGCTGTGTATCGCACACGCCTTCATCTGGTTGTCCATTTGTTTTGTTCCTCCTCATCGCAAATAGTTAATTGAACTTAACCATATGCCCTTCATTGCACACGCAACTAAATCTGAACCGTTTTTTATGCATCCTCCATCGCAAACGTTTTCACCTTTTTGACAGTTTTCATACACCACCGTTTGCGATTATTGCACCGCACATAATTTCTCGAAGGGTCTCTGATCGTAGAGTCGCGTTAGCAGCATCCTGCAGTAGTGGTAGTCTATGACTCGGAGACAGGGCATATCTTCGTGTGTCACAACTGCGAGGTGTCAAACGATTTGGAGTTAAAGGAAAGTTAGCCCCAAGATTTGTAGGACCATATTGAGTTTTGGAACGTATGGGATAAGTGACCTACAAGTTGGAATTGCCCGAAGGTTTGTCAGGAGTTCATGATGTATTTCACGTTTCCCAATTGAAGAAGTGCCATGCCGATATTCCTTTGAGAGATACAGGGCCCCTGGAAGCAATTCAGTTGGAGAGTGACCTAACTTACAAGGAGAAACCCGTCAAGATTCTCGAGTTTGCCAGCCGAGCTACGCACAATAAGGTTATCAAGTTTTGCAAAGTTTAGTGGAGCCACCATACCAAGGAGGAAGCCACCTCGGAGTGAGAGGAAAGACTTACGGAAAGACCACCCACACCTATTTTCTAGCCAACCAGAGTCTCGAGGGCGAGATTCATCTTAAGGGGGGTAGGTTTGTAACATTCCAATTTTCAATTTGGATGCTATACATAGATCATCCTATGCATAGCATACTTTTATTTGCATTTGGTTGTTATCCTAGAAATCTTAAGCAACTCAAGGACCCAAGGAGGGAGTTGGAGGTTTCACACATTTTCATATTTGAATTTATCTTCAAATTAGAAAAGAGTATCAATTTGATTTTAATATTTTCTCTCTAGTTATTTCCAACAATAAAAATAAATAAGAGAAGATAATATGACTTCTTCAACAAAAGAGAAATATTGGAGAAGAAAATTTTAAAATCAAATTATTATTTTATTTGCATTTTATTTTCTATTTATTTGAATTAGAGAAAAACATGCATTTTAGTCCAGAAAAAATGCTCATCTTGTCCTAAATATTAAGTTTGGACGGTGAAAATTGTTTCTGGAATTTTAGAAAAAAAAATTTATGAGGATTTTTCCGTTCGGTGGAAAATATTTTTTTTAAGTTTCTAGTGCCGGCCACGGCCCATCCGAGGGCCGCCGCCTCCCGCCGTGCCGCTACCGGACTCGAGGAGGAGTCCGAGCCGGACTCGCCGCCACCGACCCCTCCTCCAAGTCGCCCCCCTCCCCCCTAGAAGCCACCCCTCGGCCCCTCTCCTCACCCTGCCACCCACCACCACCGCGCCACAAGCCGCCGCCGCCGCAAGCCGCCGGCCGCGCCGCTCGCTGCCACTGCCGCCGCAAGCTGCCTGTCACCGCCGTCGCCGGAGCTAGACGTCACCGCCGCCGGTTTTTTCGACCGGCCCGGTATAAAACCGAAGCGTCGCCCGGTTTTTCTTTTGGTTTTGTTCATTAGATCGTTTTATTTTTAGGGTTTGCTAATTAGCGAACGCTCACCGGTTTTTCTCTGTTAGCGAACGAATTCGTTCATTAGCCTCTGTTAGCGGACATTCGTCTGATAGATTTTTCTTTTTAGTTTTATTTTCGGCCAGGAACCTATCCGCAAATAGTTTTCTTATAGATTAGTCCCTAAATTTCAAACCTCCGCTACTTTTTGCTTGTTTGTCCAAATCTAGTGAAACCAACGCCAAAATCTTCGTATTGTTCCCCTCTTTTCAAATAATCCACTGGAACATGATTTTGAATAATTTAAATTTGGTTTCAAGTAGTTTTGATTTCGAACTTCTTTTGATCATAGTTTGAGTTTCCTAGCTCTGATTCGATTGATTCTTTTTGCAAATTGAAGCTCTTCACTTGAACTTTCAGTTTGGATCTTTTCTTTTGGGTTTTACCTTTGCATCTTATGCTTGAGTGCTTATGTATGATATTGTTTGTGCACGATAGAGTTTCCGAAGTGCGAGGCTTGCTACTAGGAATCACTAGGGTTTTCCGATCGTCAGCAAGGCAAATAACACTTTGATCATATCCCTTTATTGCCCAGTTTTTATGCATTAGTTTCAACCTCAAAACATTGAGTAGGACTGTTAACTATGGGTATTTGGGAAGTAGTTGACGAGGTAGTACGTATTGACTTTTATTCAAACCCTGGGAGTTCTACGTTATGCTTATACTGCTATGCTATGCTAGTAGATGTGGTTTGGTTTGAGTGATCCATGAAAGATGTGAGAGTTATTATTAATTAATGGTTAAACTTAAGGTGTCTACTTTAATACACATCTGGGTGGACCGGTTGCGGGCACCTGGAGCAATCTAGTGTTGTCCTAGGATATCCCAGAGAACCCGTGTGATCATCCTATGGTTTGCCACCCAGGCTCAAAAGGATCATAAGATTTTTCATGCTAGAAACTTCCGTGTGCAGCCACAAGCCCATAATGGGCTCTAGCATAGTTGAGTAAGTTGTGTGACCTCTTTCAGTGGTAGGCTATCAGATGTAGGGGATGTAGGTGGTACTGTCTACCCAGAGTAAGGAGTTAATGCTTCTGAAAGACTGTGTCTCGGTCATCCGTTTCTCAAACATCATGTAGTGCGAGAAATTCAACGGAGGAGATCGAGTCTTGTGGGGAAAAGTGTGCAAACCTCTGCAGAGTGTATAAACTAACCATGGTTAGCCGTGTCCCCGGTTATGGACATCTTGAGTATCCGGTACTTGAATTATTGGTTTGATCTCATCACTTCACTTAATTAATTTGTTGGGTTATAATTATTATTTTGGGATTGAGTTGGAGGAACCTTCTCAATAATTTTCAACCAACTTGGTAGTTAAATAAAATATATTCCTTTGTTGTAGGAAAAAATTAGCTTTATGCAAATGATAACCGTAGAGCCTCCACCAGCCACATATGCATGTAGTGATAACTGTTATTTGTTCATTGCTCTGTAGTGTTATCTTGCCAGCATATTCCATGTGCTGACCTACACAGGCTGCAACATATTATGTTGCAAAATTTTCAGACGAAGAGTAAGGTGCGCTAGGTCATTGTCATGCACTCAGTTTTGCCGTGGAGTTGGATGGACTCTTCTACCTTCAAAGCTTCCACTATTATCATATTTAGATGGCCTTCAGCCATATTATTGTAATAAGTTCTCTTTTGAGACATCCGATGTAATAAGTGTGTGATTGAACTCTGTTATAAATCCTCGAGTACTGTGTGTGTCAGCAATACCGATCCAGGGATGACACTTAAGCATAGAGACTTGACCATCTGAGGTCGGGTTGCTACAATGACAACATGGAGAAAGTTGAAAGAACACTAACCTCGATCAGACTTTGATCGGCTGATGACATAGGGGAAGTAAACATCCATGTTAATTAGACCAGGCTATGGTGCACGCATTAGAATTTTATTGCCAGCTTTCAGTTCATAACACATGGACATTTTTCTCCAAAGGTCTGCATTAAAATAGGAGTGACCATCTTTATCAAGTTTTATGCTAACCGTCATTGTAAATCCATGTTGCACTGTTAATATGACATCCTGGGATCACCAGCAAAGTAAAGTCCAAGATTTCCTTCTACTCCTGTTCTTGCAAAGCAAGGGATGTACCGCTTCAAATGAAAATTAAGATCGTAAATTAGATATATTGAAATAGCAGAGCAAGATGCAAATATGGAAGTAACTGATAGAACAGATCCATATATATAGATGAAATCAAACTACAAAAATATAGAATTAAAAATAGATAATGTAACAAAGATTTGATGCAAATATATAGATAATGTAGCAACAGATGGTATATGTTCACAAATTTAGGCCATGCCGACCGTGGTAGGTTGAATTAAACATACCGAGCGATCCCTGAAGTCATCCGAAATGGTGAGATAGAACTTCATTTCTGATTGGCCACGACCATAGTTGCCCGATTTGTGCTCGCACTGTGGACACATGAATGAACTCCCACGAATCAGCTAGAACAAAAATGATTCCCCGTTGATTTCTGCCGGTTGATTAACAGCGAGGGATGGACTGCGATAAGAGATGAGTGAATATTTCGCTAATTAAGTTGATTACCTTCTCCATGAGAAAAATCCTCGGCCCAATCCCGCAGAAAACCCCAGTCGACCAGAGTCTAGAATATCGGTGCAGATAGGCGGCGAAAAGCGATAGGGGCAAAATCCTGTGCTATTTGGAGCGCGACCTATGCCCTCCACCAATAGCCATCGAGCTTAGGGTGCAGAGTTGCGGAGGAGTCCGCGGCGAGTGAGTGGGGACGAAGTGGGCTAGGGTTTTCTTTTTTCCTTTTGCATGTGTGATTGAACACACATGGTTCGCAGAGGCGACGTAGATGAATCGTGTGCGATAGTAAATCACCGAGATTGAATGGGAATCCAAATTTCCTTTGTCCTTCATCCATGAGTTTTTTTCTACGATGAACATAAACCCTGCTAATCACCATGTTTAAATTTGACACTTTTCCAGGTTCATTTACAATATTTAGGGGATTATGTGCATTTTGTAGGCATTAATGCACGTAATTCAAATTAAAACAATTGGTGCATGAAAGGGTGCACAAGAACGGTCTGGAAAAACCATACTCGTGGTATTTAGGAATTTCTCAAGCCTTTTACAAGGAACGGGCAGAGATTTCAATGGAATCCGTGGCAATAGTCAACCACAGACGCACTATAGAACAATGAAATATGTGCTTGAAAAACATGACGGCTGTCATGGTACCATGGTATGGCCTCACTATGCCCTGGTTAAAAGCTGAGCAGGTTTGATTTATGTCATCATGCACACCCTTCATAAATCGAACCATCATAGAGGAAGTTCAATGCTTTTGAGAGGGGAATCACCAAGATTGAAGGGGAATCCAAATTCCCGTCCTAGTTTATCATTCAGTTTTTTTCCAACAATCAACATACGGACTCAAAGTGAACGTGTTCAAATTTGACATTTTTCCGAACTCATTTACCATATTTAGGGGATTATGTGCATTTTCTAGGCATTAATTACGCACATAATTCAAATTCGAACAATTGGTGCATGAAAAGGTGCACAAGAACGGTCTAGAAAACCATGCTCATGCTATTTAGTACATTCTCATGCCTTTTACAAGGAATGGGTAGATATTTCAAGGAAATGTGTGGCAATAGTCAACCATAAATGTGTTGTTTACTGGGTTAACAACTATACAAAAATGAAATACATGCTTGGAAAACATGATGCCTGGTGTGGTGCCATGGTATGACCTCACCGTGCCATGGTAAAAATGTCGTCATGCACGCCTTTCATAAAATGAACCATCACCGAGGAAGTTCCATGGTTTCGAGGGAGAAATTACCAAGATTGAATGGGGGTCCAAATTTCCTTTGTCCTTTGTCCACGAGTTTTTTTCTATGACGAGCATACAACCTACAAATCACCGTGTTCAAATTTGGCACTTTTCCGGGTTCATTTGCCATATTTAGGGGATTATGTGCACTTCCTAGGCATTAATGCACGTAATTCAAGTTCAAACAATCGATGCATGAAAGGGTCCACAAGAACGGGCTGGAAAACCATGCTCGTGCCATTAAGTAAATTATCATGCCTTTTACAAGGAATAATGCACAGATATTTCGATGAAATGTTTGCCAATAGTCAACCACAAATGTTTGTTTGTTGGGTTTTCAACTATAGAAAAATGAAATAAATGCTTAAAAAGCATGACGCCTTGCATGGTGCCATGGCATGACCTCACCATGCCCTGGTAAAAATTTGAGAAGGTTTGGCTTATGTCGTCATGCACGCCCTTCATAAATCGAACCATCACCAAGGAAGTTCCATGCTTTCGAGAGGGAAATCCCCAAGATTGAAGGGGAATCCAAATTTCCATCCTAGTTTGTCATTCGGTTTTTTTCCAACGATCAACATACCGCCTCAAATGCAATGTGTTCAAATTTGACATTTTACCGGGTTTATTTGCCATATTTAGGGGATTGTGTGCATTTCCTAGGCATTAATGCACATAATTCATGTTCAAACAATCAATGCATGAAAGGGTCCAGAAGAACGGCCTAGAAAACCATGCTAGTGCCATTTAGTAAATTCTATTGCCTTTTATAAGGAATAATGGATAGATATTTTGATAAAATGTGTGGCAATAGTCAACCACAAATGTTTGTTTGTTGGGTTTTCAAAAATAGAAAAAATGAAATAAATGCTTAAAAACATGATGCCTGGCATGGTGCCATGGTATGACCTCACCATGCCCTAGTAAAAATTTGAGTAGGTTTGCCTTATGTCGTCATGCATGCCCTTCATAAATCGAACCATCACCGAGGAAGTTCCATGCTTTCGAGAGGGAAAACCCCAAGATTGAAGGGGAATCCAAATTTCTGTCCTAGTTTGTCATTCAGTTTTTTTCCAACGATCAACATACCGCCTCAAATGCAACGTGTTCAAATTTGACATTTTCCAGGGCTCATTTAACATATTTAGGGGATTGTGTGCATTTTCTAGGCATTAATGGACATAATTCAAATTCAAACAATCGGTGCATGAAAAGGTGCACAAAAACGGTCTAGAAAACCATGCTTGTGTTATTTAGTACATTCTCATGCCTTTTACAGGGAATGGGCAGATATTTCAAGGAAATGTGTGGCAATTGTCAACCATAAACGCGTCATTTCTTCGGTTAATAACTATACAAAAAATGAAACACATGGTTGGAAAACATGATGCCTGGCGCGGTGCCATGGTATGGCCTAACCATGCCCTGGTAAAATTTGGAGAATGTTGTCCTTATGTCGTGATGCGCGCCTTTCATAAATCGAACCATCACCGGGGAAGTTTCATGGTTTCGAGGGGGAAATCACCAAGATTGAAGGGGGGGTCCAAATTTCCTTTGTCCTTTGTCCACGAGTTTTTTTTCTATGATGAACATACAACCTGCAAATCACTGCGTTCAAATTTGACACTTTTCCGGGTTCATTTGCCATATTTAGGGGATTATGTGCATTTCCTAGGCATTAATGTGCATAATTAAAGTTCAAACAATCAGTGCATGAGAGGGTCCACAAGAATGGCCCAGAAAACCATGCTCGTGCCATTTAGTAAATTCTCATGCCTTTTACAAGGAATGGACAGATATTTTGATGAAATGTGTGGCAATAGTCAACGACAAATGTTTGTTTGTTGGGTTTTCAACTATAGAAAAAATGAAATAAATTATTAAAAAACATGATGCCTGGCATGGTGCCATGGTATGACCTCACCATGCACTGGTAAATATTTGAGAAGGTTTGGCTTATGTTGTCATGCATGCCCTTCATAAATCGAACCATCACCGAGGAAGTTCCATGCTTTCGAGAGGGAAATCCCCAAGATTGAAGGGGAATTCAAATTTTCTTCATTCTTTGCCCAGGAGATTTTTTCTAAGACGAACATACACCCTGCAAATCACCGTGTTCAAATTTGGAATTTTTCCGGGCTCATTTACCATATTTAGGGGATTATGTGCATTTTCTAGGCGTTTAGCGCATATAAATCCAATCCAGCTACAGGTGCATGGGTGTGATGTGAGGGACGTGGATTGCCATTCGATCGCGACCCATCCTACAGTGCACACGCGCGATCCACGTGGCTGGGGTTCTGGTCAATCATAACGCAACACACAATAGGCTCAGCACACACTGTTTCCAGAAGCGACGGAGATGAACCATGTGCGATAATGAACGAGAAAAATTGTAAGGGAAGCCAAATTTCTGTTGTTGTTTGTCGTTGAGCTCTTGAATACCACCGCACTATACGGCTTCCCGGCCCCTCCGTCCCAGAGCTCTCTCCAGGTGTCGTCCATGGCACCGCAGCGCACAGTAACTGGTAAGGAAGCGATGGCATCCCGCTGCGCTGCATTCCTTGTCGTCCGTGACCGCACACATGGTAAGGAAGCGATGGCATCTCGCCGCGCCGAGTTCATCACCGCCGGCGGCCAGACAGTTACATGGACGGACTTTGAGGCTACCATGGCCGAATGGCTGGCGGATCTAGAGGCGGCCAAAGCCGCATAGAAGGAGCGGAAAAGGCAGAAAGCAGTAAAGAAAAGAGAGTCCCACCACCACAAGAAAAAAGAGGCCGCGCGCCGTGGTGAGGAGGGCTTGGTGGAGATCGAAGCACGGTGGGCTGCCTCCTACAAGGCCGGGAAGGAGAACGCCGGCGTCTGGCCAGCATGCCCTGATGGCAGCATGTGAGAAGTAGTTTAAGTTTGTAGTATTAGAGCAAATTACCAGTAGTACTTTAAGTTTGTAGTATTAACGTACAATGTCGATAAGAGCATCCTTTGAGGGCTTTGAGCATTGATTAGCATGTGTGCTCGTGTGCGTTTTTTGTGTTAATCATTAGAAGATTACAAAACACACGGTTTCTATGCCGTACCCGTCTGCGTTTTTTTGCGTTAATGACCCATAAGTCAGTTACCTGTGCGATGTTTCCTAATAAACCAGGCGTACCATTGACCGAAAAAATACACGTGTACATTTTTTGGAGATCGGATCTGCCAACTTTCTTCTTTCTCGCACATGAGTATACTATGCGCTTTGTATGCGTTGTGTGTTTCCCCCGCCCAAGTTTCGCACCGAATTTTTCATTAGGCGTGATTTCAGAATTTATTCCTCCAACCACATCCCCTTCCCCTCAGTATCCCCCCTCCGACATCTCAAACCGCCGCCGCCGCAACCACAGCTTCAACCACATTAATGTTCTTCTCGGATCCATTCAGGTAACCCACCAATCTCTATCACGTCCCCAGCATGATTGCTTAAATGGCATCTGCGAAACATCCTCATGCCTCGAAATCCCCCTGCCAGGAGCTTATGGCGGTCCATGGCGCGATGGCCACTGTGCATGTTGACTTGGAGGAACACCTCGCCTCCGCCGCCACTGCCGGCATGGTGAAGGCTCTAGCCCAGATGAAGTCCCCCAGCGACTACCCCTGGACTTGACAGGTAAGATCTGACCAACTAAATCTTACCAATACCACTTGCAATGGCTATGATTTGTACGGTTGATGTATTAAGCATGTTCGTTCCTTGTTTATTTCAGTACTGCACACTGTGTGATGTTCAAATATTACTGTGTCCAGCTCAATTTCACCAATACCAGCAACAAACTTACAATACATGACTCAGGATATCACTAGAGATGCTGCCCATTTTCTATTTTAGTGGATGTTAACCCTGTTGTAATTAACATTCCCATCCATGTACTTACGCAGGGTCATAATGGCCGATGCTTTTGTTTGCCGTCGAGGTGAGTTGCATCCCATGTCTTATAGTATTTCACATAATTTGTGCAATTGCAGTTTAACTTCTACCATTTACTGGTTGCCTGTAGGTACACATGTCAGCGACACTGATCCACGCTTTGACCTGGAGGAACAACTTGCCTCCGCCGTCGCTGACTTTGGGCGAGCTCTGGCCAAGATGAAGTGCCACAGCAACTACCTCTCGGGACTTACCAAGTATGTACTCACCAATTCAATCTTACAAATACCATTTGCAATTAATGTCTATGGTCTGTACGGTCGATGTATTAAGCATGTTCTAGTAAACATGCCTAACACGTTTTTGCTACTTTCCCTACCTTTTTATAGACATCTGGGTCATTCTCTGCTCTGGCAGCACTTGCCTTGTGATGTTTAACTATGCCAATTGCATTTTTATCAGTACCGGTTTTAATGTCTATTAAGCCTGTTGCAATTAACAGTTGAATGAATTTTAAACAGTTGTATTTCAATGGTTACAAACTTACAAAACATGACTTAGGATGCTGTTAAGCCTGTTGCAATTAATAGTTGTATCCATTTTTTAATCTGTCCATTTGTTACCATGCTACTCTCCGCAATCAAGATATACTAGAGATGCTGCCCATTTGCTATTTTTGGTGGATGCTAACCCTGTTGTACTTAACATGCTTGTCCATGTACTTACGCAGGGTCATAACGGCCGATGCTGTTGTTTGCCGTCGAGGTTAGCTGCATCCCATGTCTTACAGTATTTCACATCATTTGTGCAATTGCAGTTTAACTTCTACCATTTACTAGTTGCCTGTAGGTACACATGTCAGTGGCACTGATCCACGCTTCGACCCGGAGGAACAGCTCGCCTCCGCCGCCGCTGACTTTGGGCGGGCTCTGGCCAAGATGAAGTGCCCCAGCAACTACCTCTCAGGACTTACCAAGTATGTACCCACCAGTTCAATCTTACCAATACAGTTGCAATTAATGGCTATGTTTTGTACGATCGATGTATTAAGCATGTTATAGTAAACATGCCTAACACGTTTTAGCTATTTTCCCTACCTTTTTATAGACAACTGGGCCATTATCTGCTCTGGCAGCACCTGCCCTGTGATGTTTAACTCTGCCAATTGCATTTTTATCAGTACCGGTTTCAATGGCCATTAAGCCTGTTGCAATTAACAGTTGTATCCATTTTTAAAGAGTTGTACTTCAATGGCTACAAACTTACAAAACATGAATTAGGATGTTGTTAAGCCTATTGCAATTAACAGTTGTATCCATTTTTTAATTCGCCCCTTCACTACCATGCTACTCTTCTGAAATGAAGATATCACTACAGATGCTGCCGTTTTATTACCATTTGCTATTTTTGGTGGATGTTAACCCTGTAGGAGTGAACATTGGCTTTCCATGTACTTACACAGGGCTACAATGGGCGATGTTGTTGTTTGCCGTCGAGGTTAGCTGCATCCCATGTCTTATACACCATCTATTCCTAAATATAAGTATTTTTAGAGATTCCAATATAGACTACATAAGGAGCAAAATGAGTGAATCTAGATTCTAATCTAAACTATATCTATAATTCTATATACATCCATATGTAGTTCATATTAAAAAAATACTTGTACTTAGGAACATAGGTAGTTGTATTTTACATCATTTGTGCAATCTCAGTTTAGCTTCTAACATTTACTGGTTGCTTGTAGGTACATATATGAGCGGTACTGATCCACGCTTCGATCCCTTTTGCGTATGGGGCAATGAGATATTCATGAACAAGCGTCAAGTGAGGAAACTAAGAAAGATTATTAGGTGAAAGAAACGGGTTATTGGAATTAAGCTCTTTATTTACACTTTGTCGAAGACAACAGTGAACTTTAGGATGGTAAGTGATGTGTTGCCTTTTCCCCCTGCCCACAACAAGTTACTCTATTAGACCTCAGTATCTGATATTTTTCTCTTTTCAGTGATTTCCGAAGCTATTTACTAATGATTACCTTGCAAACTACATGACCGGAGTGGAGGCAACTAAGGTTAAAGTATATAATTCATGCTACCATGATAATGCTCTAGAAGTCTTCCTGAATGCGGTGAAGGATGGGCGATCGTTCGTCATAAGGGGTTGCACAAAAGTGGTTTGTGCCTATGGCATGCAGAAAGGCACATTATGGGCATTCCGCTTCTTCAACACCGCCGACAGCCAAAATGACTTACACTTGTCTCTTCACCTTTACTGCCTTTAAATACTGTGGTTCGTCATAGTTAATTGCTGCCTAATCCTGTAATTACTGAACATATTGTATTGGCAATTTTATTTATGGATTCGTTGTTGAACCATTGTGCTGAGAATATTAATTGCATGTTTCATATTTCAAAATTTCCAATTCGAATAATAAATTACAGTCAAAAATAAAAAGAGAACAGACGGTCATGGAACTTTCCAAATGGTTCTGGCAGTAAAAGCGCTTGTGATGGATAGCCCAATGCCACACAGTTTTCTACGTCAAATCATGTGTGATGTAGTTAATGAAAGCAAATAGTTAACCAAGGCAGAGCGTGTGTGATAGTTACACCTTTCACACACGAGCGTATACATAAAACTGTGTGGGATGTACATACGAACAAAAATGTTTTCCCTGGATTGATTGTGTGGGATGTACATAAGAACGGAAACGTATTCCTTGGATTCACCATGTGGGATGTACATGCCTACGGAAATGATTTTCTGGGATTCACCGTGTGGGATGTACGTACCTATAGAAATGATTTTCTCGGATTACCGTGTGGGATGTACATACCTAATGATTGGGTTTTGATGCCTCGCCCGATCGCACATGGCCCCAGCCTGTGTCCCAGGAGAGCCTATCCCCGACGATTTCTGGGTCGTGTGGGCAGGACCCCCCTATCGCCCACACTCCCTTGGCCACAGTTCCAAATGTCGTCACGGAAAGGGGTTAAAAACTGTTTGTATAGCACCGGCGAGTACCAGTGTAGTAGCCTCCTTTTGTGAATCATTTGCTACTCATGTTGATCTCCCTAAAGAGAAGTGGTTTAAATACCACCCACCTATTAAAGAAGAAACTAAAGAACCGGTACCAGTTAAAGAAGAAACTATACTTTATAATGTTGATCTAGTTGTTCCTTCTGCTTATATAGAGAAACCACCTTTCCCTGTTAGGATAAAGGAACATGCTAAAGTTTCAACTATGGTTAACAAAATTTATATTAGAACACCTAAACCTGATGAACAAATTAAAGTAGAACCTAGTATTGCTATGGTTAAAGATCTCTTAGAAGAAGATATGGATGGGCATGTTATTTACTTCTATGAAGAAGGTGCTGGAATTGCCAAACCTGATAAAAAGGATAAACATAGACCTGTTGTTGGCATGCCTATCATCTCAGTTAAAATAGGAGATCACTGTTATCATGGTTCATGTGACATAGGTGCTAGTGTGAGTGCTATTCCTTACACATTATATCAAGAAATTATGAATGACATAGCACCCACATAAATAGAATACATAGATGTTACTATTAAACTTGCTAATAGAGACACTATATAACCAATTGGGATTGTTAGAGATGTTGAAGTCTTGTGTGGGAAAATAGAATACCCTACTGATTTTCTTGTTCTTGGTTCCCCACAAGATGACTTTTGTCCCATTATCTTTGGTAGACCTTTCTTGAACACCGTTAATGCTAGAATAGATTGTGAGAAACAAATTGTCGGTGTTAGTTTTGGTAATGAGTCTCATGAGTTCAATTTTTCCAAGTTTAGTAGAAATCTTCATGAAAAGGAATTGCCTAGTAAGGATGAATTAATTCGTCTTGCTTCTATTGTTGTACCACCTACAGATCCATTAGAACAATATTTGCTAGACCATGAAAATGATTTTCATATGCATGAACGAAATGAAATAGATAAGATTTTCTTTGAACAGCATCCTCTACTTAAACAGAACTTGCTGATTGAAACTCTAGGAGGTCCTCCTCCACCTAAAGGTGATACGGTGTTTGAATTAAAAAAAATTGCCAGATACTTTGAAATATGCTTATCTAGATGAAAAGAAGATATATCCTGTTATTATTAGTGCTAACCTTTCAGAACATGAAGAAGAAAGATTATTGAAAGTTCTAATGAAGCACCGAGATGCTATTGGATATACTCTTGATGATTTAAAGGGCATTAGTCCCACTCTATGTCAGCACAAAATTAATATGGAACCTGGTGCTAAACCCGTTGTTAATCACCAAGGTCGGTTAAATCCGAAGATGAAGTAAGTGGTAAGAACGGAAATCTTAAAACTTCTGGAAGCAGGTATAATCTATCCTATAGATGATAGTTGATGGGTAAGTCCTGTTCATTGTGTTCCTAAGAAAGGAGGTATAACTATTGTTCCTAATGATAAGAATGAACTTATCCCACAAAGAATTGTTACATGTTATAGAATGGTAATATATTTTAGAAAATTAAACAAAGCAACTAGAAAAGATCATTACCCTTTGCCTTTTATTGATCAAATGCTTGAAAGATTATCTAAGCACACACACTTTTGCTTCCTTGATGGATATTCTGGTTTTTCACAAATACCTGTTTCTCAGCCTGATCAAGAAAACACCACTTTTACTTGTCCTTTTGGAACCTATTCTTATAGATGTATGCCTTTTGGTTTATGTAATGCACCTGCTACCTTTGAAAGATGTATGCCTGCTATATTCTCTAACTTTTGTGAAAAGATTGTTGAGGTTTTCATGGATGACTTTTCTGTTTATGGGAAGTCTTTTGATGATTGTTTAAGCAATCTTGATCGAGTTTTGTAGAGATGTGAACAAACAAATCTTGTCTTGAATTGGGCGAAGTGCCACTTTATGGTTAATGAAAGCATTGTCTTGGGTCATAAAATTTCTGAAAGAAGTATTGAAGTGGACCAAGCTAAGGTTGACGCAATTGAGAAAATGTCATGTCCCAAAGATATAAAAGGTATTCATAGTTTCCTAGGTGATGCTGGTTTCTATAGGAGATTTACCAAAGACTTCTCTAAAATGTCTAGGCCTCTCACTAGTCTCTTGTAAAAGGATGTTCCCTTTGTTTTTGATGACGATTTTTTAGAAGCCTTTGAAACACTCAACAAAGCCTTAATATCTACACCTATTGTTCAACCACCTGATTGGAACTTGCCTTTCAAAATTATTTGTGATGCTAGTGATTATGTTGTTGGTGCTGTTCTAGGACAAAGAGTTGATAAAAAACTTAATGTAATTCATTATGCTAGTAAAACTCTAGACAGTGGTCAAAGTAATTATGCTACTACTGAAAAAGAATTCTTAGCAGTGGTGTTTGCTTGTGATAAATTTAGACCTTATATTGTTGATTCCAAAGTAACTGTTCACATAGACCATGCTGCTATTAAATATCTTATGGAAAAGAAAGATGCTAAACCTAGACTTATTCGATGGGTTCTCTTGTTACAAGAATTTGATTTACATATCATTGATAGAAAAGGAGCCGAGAACCCAGTAGCTGATAATTTATCTAGGCTTGAAAATGTGCTTGATGACCCACTACCTATTGATGATAGTTTTCCCGATGAGTAGTTAGCTACAATAAATGTTTCTCATAGTACTCCTTGGTATGCTAACTATGCTAATAACATTGTTGCTAAAGATTTACCACCTAGCTTTACATAGCAAAAAAAGAAAAAAATCTTCTATGATCTAAGACATTAATTATGGGATGACCCACGCCTTTATAAAGAAGGAGTAGATGGTATTATTAGATGTTGTGTACCTGAGCATGAATAGGGACAAATCCTATGGAAATGTCACTCCGAAGCTTATGGAGGGCATCATGCTGGAGATAGAAATGCTCGTAAGGTATTATAGTATGGATTTTAGTGGCCTACTCTCTTAAAGGATGCCCGTAAGTTCGTCTTATCTTGTGATGAATGTCAATGAATAGGTAATATCGGTAAGCGTCAAGAAATGCCTATGAATTATTCACTTGCTGTTGAACCATTTGATGTTTTGGAATTTGATTATATGGGACATTTTCCTTCCTTTAATGGGTATACACATATTTTGGTTGTTGTTGATTATGTTACTAAATGGGTAGAAGCTATTCCAACCAAGAGGGATAATCACAACACCTCTATTAAAATGCTTAAGGAAGTTATTTTCCCAAGGTTTGGAGTCCCTATATATTTAATGACTGATGGTGGTTCACACTTTATTCATAGTGCTTTCTGTAAGATGCTTGCCTAGTA